>NC_058131.1:717667465-717677465 GCF_016433145.1 Gracilinanus agilis
AATCAATACTGTGTATTGCTTCTAAGACAGAAGAGTATCTTACATCTCTTCTGCCTTAGATCCAATACATAGAATTGATTCTTAGATGCAAGGCAAGAATTTTATTTAACTCAAGAATATTTTAATTATTTAATTTTATTAAATCAAATATTAATATAATAATATAGAATTTTTCATTTTATTTCTATGTGATATATAAATAAATCTTATATAACAAAACAGTATAAACAATCCTATATTATTCTAGTAATTATTATGATTATATAATATAATAAAATATTATGACAATTATTTAACATGTATACTATAATTATTATATATTATTGTGTATGATGTAATAAAAGATAATTATTTAATATGAATAATGATTACAATTATATATTATTGTGTAGACTATAATAAAATATAATTACTTAATGTGTTTAATATAATTACATATATGACATAATAATCATATACTATGTGAGATAGTGATTATTATAATTATATTGTGAAAATATTTAACAATTATTATAATTCTCCATTGGTGTGTATGATATATAATCATTGTTGTGTATGATATGAAATGAAATAAATAAAAATGAATAAATGCTCCCATAAGAAGATGTTTAATGTCCTGCCCATATTGTCTTCCTTCTTTCCTCCAACATGACGTTAGGCAACTCATTCTCCCACATAGGCAGATGCCCTCCCCAGGCCTCAGTTTCCTTGTTGGTAGACTAAGAGACTTAAATCATGGATCTCTAAGTCCTTGAAAAGCCTAAAGCTCTGGTTCTCGTAATAATACTAGATGACGCTGCCTTGGAACTATGGGGTTTCCTCATCACCAAATGCACCTCGAGCAGCGACACTGAGACAAGACTTGACTTCCAGGAGGGTCTGTTAAGGGCTCACTAAGGCTAGCGATAGCTCAGACTCGATAGACAAAGCTTAGAGGGTTCGGAGCGCTTTACGTCCCACCAGGAGCTCTTTGACCCTCACCACGCACCCCGGTGAGGCTGGGGCCGGAGACCGTATACTGTCCCAATTTTAAAAGGAAGAAACAGCCCAGAGTGGCTGATTGTTAGTGTCCTCCTTACTCAGAGAGGACCAGAATGGCATCCATCGTTATGTTGGAGTCAATGTGCAGCGCGTTCTGCAGTGGCTGATCAGAGAGACCTTGAGAGTGTCCTTGTATTGGTTCTTCTGAACTCCATGTGACTGCTTGCCTTGTGTTTTCTCCTCTAGAAAATAGTTTTTTAGCCCAGAGTTGTAGTGACTTGCCCAAGGTCACGCAGCTAGTCTCAAAGGCAGGGTTCAAACCAAGGTTTTTCTGCTCCAAAGACAGCCCTCTATACACCATCCTACGTCCATACTGGACACCATACTAGATTACTTCCGACTCTAAAGCATTTCTCTTCTTGTGCTCCTTCTGACTCTCCTGACTTTGCCCCCATGCCTCAGCTGCTTTCTTACCCCAGCACATCCCTCTGCCCCTGCAGGCACCTCGTCTCATTCATGAGTTCCTCCTGGAACATCCATTTGGAGGAAAGATCCAAGCCAGCCAGCCCTTACTACGCTCCCAGTTCTCCTTCTGACACTCCAGGCTTCCCTCCTCTGCCCCCGTATCCCATCCCTGTCTGATGAGTTGTCTTCTCCCATTAGAACAGAAGCTCCTTGAGGGCAGACACCAAAGTTTTCTTCTTTAAACCCTTAATTTACATCTTAGACTCAATACTGTGCATTGGCTCCATGGCAGGAGAGCAGTCAGGGCTATGAGATGGGGGTGGAGTGACTTGCCCAGGGTCACACAGTTAGGAAGTATCTGAGGCCTGATTTGAACCCAGAACCTGCCATCTCTAGACCTGGCTCTATCCATTGAGCCACCCAGCTGTTCCTGTCATTCTTTGTCTTCGCAGCACTTGGCACCGCATCTGTACATGCTAAAGGAATGCTTTTTCCCCATTTGCTGGAACCTCTCTTGATTCTAACGCCTTCCCTCTGATCATTATTTCTCCTTAGCCTGGAGAGAACTCGCTTTGTAAATGCTCCTTAGCATGTTGCCCCCTTTCAACGGGAAGCTCTTGGAGGGCAGCTTTTGTCTCTTTTGTAGCTCCAGCGTGTAGCACAGCAGCACCCACCGACGGGCACCGAATAAGTCTTGATCGACTGATGGGCTTGACTTAGCTCAGCTTTCTCGGCCTCCTTTCGGATCCCGGCCTCGGCCTTGGAGAATGGCTTCATTTTGCTGGCTTAATTGCTCAAACCTGCCTGAGGCTCCTGTGTGTGGAGGTTCTCTGCGAGACGACACGGACCCTGTGTGTATCCGTGAGCAGCAGCCTCCGTCTACATCGGCGCTCTTTGGCTGGCATAGATGGGTCAGCCAGAGCTTGACCAAACTGCGCCATGGCGGCTCCCTCCAGTGCTCTCTGCAATTTTTTTTCTTAAACCCTTAACTTCTGTGTATTGGCTCCTTGGTGGAAGAGTGGTAAGGGTGGGCCATGGGGGTCAAGTGACTTGCCCAGGGTCACACAGCTGGGAAGTGGCTGAGGCCGGATTTGAACCCAGGACCTCCCATCTCTAGGGCTGACTCTCCATCCACTGAGCTACCCAGCTGCCCCGCTCTCTGGAATTTAATCAGGGCAGCTGGTAGCACCGTGGATAGAGCACCAGCCCTCTGGTGGGAGGTCCTAGATAAAAATCTGGCCTCAGATACTCCTCCTTGAGTGACCCTGGACAAGTCACTTAACCCCCATTGCCCAGCTAGCCCCTACCACTCTTCTGCCTTGCAGCTGACACTGAGCATCGATTCTAAGACAGAAAGTAAAGATTTTTTAAAAGGAAAGAAAGTAATGCATTAGAGAACTGTTGTTATCTACACACACATTGTAGTAAGAAGTTATCCAGCCAGACACACTGCAGGAGCAGAGGAGGCCAATCAGACCTCCCTCTGGCTTGAGAACCTGCCTAGAAGCAGAAAAGAAAATGGCCAAATTCCAGGCTTCCTTCAGTCTTCCGTCCCTTAGCTCTGCACTTCTGTTGATTTCATTTGTTTTCCTGCATACGTTCAATATTACAGCTATAGTGGGGGGCAGCTGGGTAGCTCAGGGGATGGAGAGCCAGGCCTCGAGACAGGAGGTCCTAGGTTCAAATCTGACCTCAGACACTTCCCAGCTGTGTGACCCTGGGCAAGTCACTTGACCCCCATGGCCCACCCTTAACACTCTTGCACCGAGGAGCCAATACACAGAAGTTAAGGGTTTAAAAAAAAATAAAAATAAATCTAAAAAAATATATTCCAGCTATAGCTGATTCAGCCTGGGCCCCCTCCCCAGGGAAAAAGGTTCCTCGGAGGGCCAGATTCCAGAGGAGGAGACTCGGACTCCTGAATCAGAAAGCCAACAGAGCAGGACAAGCTCAAGTGGCAAAGCTGGCCTGCGTTCGAGCCTCGATTTTGCTGTTCCAAAATCAATGGGCTTTGTTTCCCCGGGAGGCAAAGCCAAGATGCAGGCCGGGGCCGGGGATCAAAGGATTCTGCATCCGCAGCTTCCCTTCCTGTCTCTCCATGAGAGGCTGATGGGCCAGTCAGGCTGACTCGGTAGCTGCTCCCCTGAACACAGCTCAGCTCCCACCTTTCTACCTCCGGACTAGAAGAAGGGAAGCTGCTTAGAGCTGGGCCTCAGGAGCTCTAATGATCAGCTGGACGTGTCATAAAGGTATTCGTTACATTGAAATGAATCGAAATAAACTTCTTTGGTGCCATGGAAGAGAGGGCTGGATAGAGTCAGAAGCTCTGGGTTCGAATTCCTACTCCGCCACTGACTAATTGTGTGAGTTCCTTCATCTCTCTGAACATCAGTCGCCCCGACTATAAAATTAGGGGGTTGGCTTAGCTGACCTGCTTCCTTCCAGCTCTGAACTCTGGGGCCCAAAGGTCCCCTCCACCGGAAGCACCCTCTGGACTCTCGACTCCCTCCGCCATGATCCCCCAACTGGTCCTCCCTCCTCCTCTTGGATGATTTGTATTATGTTGTGTGTTTGTCTTATATTTGTATTATATTGTGTATATGTATACATACACATACATATGTATCAGATAATACAGAAATAATTTATACTAGCTTGTATGCCTTTTAGATTTGTGGATCTCCCCATAGGCTGCATCTCCCACCACAGAATGAGCCCAAGTTCCAGGAGGGCAGGAGAGCTTTGATTGTCTTTGGATTCCTGGTATTTGGGGGTACCTTGAACATAGTAGGTCCTTTTTTTTAAAAAAATTTTTTTTAAACCCTTGTACTTTGGTGTATTGTCTCATAGGTGGAAGAGTGGTCAGGGTGGGCAATGAGGGTCAAGTGACCTGCCCAGGGTCACACAGCTGGGAAGTGTCTGAGGCCAGATTTGAACCCAGGACCTCCTGTCTCTAGGCCTGACTCTCACTCCACTGAGCTACCCAGCTGCCCCCGGTCCTTTTTTTTTTTAAACCCTTAACTTCTGTGTATTGGCTCATAAGTGGAAGAGTGGTAAAGGTGGGCCATGGGGGTCAAGTGACTTGCCCAGGGTCACACAGCTGGGAAGTGTCTGAGGCTGGATTTGAACTCAGGACCTCCCATCTCTAGGCCTGATTCTCATTCCATTGAGCTACCCAGCTGCCCCCAGTAGGTCCTTAATAAATTTTTGTCCATCACAGAGTCATAGAGTTAGAAGGAACCTTAGAAGCCTATCTGGTCCAGCCTCTCATTTTGCAGATGAGGAAACTGAGGCAAAGAGCAGTGAAGTGACTTGGAGCCAATGGTCTCTCATCTTGACTCCCCCGGCCCCATAGGCAACTGTCTTCTCTGTTCACTCAGACCCCTCCCCAAAGGAGACTGTGATTCTCTTCTGAAGAACCTCAAGAAAAGAAGCATTTCTTGACGTCCCTCTCAGTGTTCTGAGCATTTACAGTGCTGGAAGCCTTGCATTTCCCTACATCCTTTGCCCCACGTTTATCAGACTTTGCATAAAACAAGCAGAAGAAATGGGCAGTCAGGACAAGATGTGGGTCCTTCTCGTGGTGCGACAGGTGAAGAGTGCAGTGGATGGAGTCAGGGAGGCTTGGGTTCAGATCCTACCTCGGTGTGCCCTTAAGGTCACACTGAGCTTCTCCAAGCTTCAGTTTCCCCCTCTGTGGAATGAGAGGTTGGATTCGATAATGCCCAAGTCTTGGAGTCGAGAGCGATCCCGATGAGAAATTCACTTCGGCTTCCCCGAGTCGGAAGAGTCGGCCTTCCAAATGCCATCATTTGGGGAACCCAGTGGAGCAGCTTCTGTAAACAGTCGTGGCTTCCGAGCTCCCGTCTGGCTGTAGTGACCTGGCGAGCTGGTCAAAGGGCTGCCGGGCGGGGGGAGATAGGCCGAGTTAACGTTTAACTCGCTGCGATTATAAACCCAACTCGGAGGCACTGAACCTTTGGAGTTTGATATGATGAGCAGGGGATAAGCAGAGCTGCCCGGCGCTGCCAAGTCTCCATAAGCCAGGAAGCAGTTTCCGGGTGGGGATCCCTGGAAGGGCTCAGGTATGTGACTCGGGCTTTGCTTCTCCGCGTGGGGGAGAGCGGTGGGCGCTGGGGGAGGGCGCGGCCGGCCGAGCTCCCTTTGGACTGGTCATGCGGGTCCTGCTTCTGCTGGAAGGAAAAGGAGGCACAAGGCACGTCGTGCCGCTGGGATGAGACAGCTGGTCCTTCAGCTGGAAATGTTGAGCACATTTCAGAGAAGGGAGAAAGCATTGACTTGGCACCCCGGGGTCTGGCTCGCTGGGAAGGCCACGGAAAGCGGGCTGGGCAGGAGACCTGCTCTGGTGAGAAATAGCCAATAAAGGAGGACGTCAGAGCCTCAGCACTGGGGTCTCCCTTCAGATCCCCAGTTCTCAAGCTCTGCCTCCAATGTCCAACTCAGTACCGGCTCCTCAGTGCTTCCCTCCTGACTGGGGGGCCTTCAGATTGCCCTCCCTCCCTGTCCCAACAGCACATAGAAGCGTAATCCATGTTCTCTGGGGAACGAGGAGAGAGCTGGAGTCAGAAAAATCTGAGTTCTAATCCTGCCTCGGACACTTCTGGACGGTAGCCCCTGACAAATCATTTCAGCACCCCTCTGAGCCTTAGTTTTTCTTCCTGAAAAAGGGGGATAATTAAAAACTAAAGCACTTACTTCATAAGGTCATTCTGAGACTCAAATGAACTAATGTATATAGAGAACTTTGCACACCCCACATATGAGCTGCTAACATGTAAGCTTTCATTATTACTGTTCTCTTTACAAACGACTCCTTATGATAGAGACCAAAAAAAAAAAAAAATCGTGAGGCAATTTTTGTCATCCCATTTTACAGAAGAAAACACTGAGGCTTAGGGAGGTCCAGTGACTTGCCTAGAAACACACAGCTAATATAGGACAAAACCCAAACCTCAATGAACTCGGTTCTCTGGAGGCCAAGTCAACCATATCATGCTGAGTAATTCGTAGTAATGATTATTATTATTTTATTGTTATCATCCTTATTATTATCATTATTATATTCATATCATTATATATCATTGTAGATAATGATATAACATCATTATCATATGTAATATGTAATATTGGCAATATTATATTATCATCTATTATTATCACATTATAGTTACACAAGGGAGTGAATAAATGAAGAATTGGCAGGTGGGATGTAGGAGAAACTTTGCTTTGGACTTCTTAAAGCCCAGTTGGGTCAAGCTAATCCTCTTCCGGAGAGACCTAGCTAGGGCCGTCGCCCCCAGATAGCTTTCTCTCCCTCTTGCTCACTTGAAAAAGAAAGATTTCGCCCCTCAGACTTCTCGATGAAAGTCCAATTAAACTTCTAGACGTTGGCATTACGATCATGACGAATCGGAGCCTCCAACCTGGGCCACCGAAGCTCCTCATCAGACAGTGGCTCATTTGGCCTGGTTAGGGGGCCCCCTGCTCGCTCGTGAGCGGCTGCTTTCCCTCTGGTCTAGCAGGAAGCGAATTTTCTAGCATGGATTGGCCAAGACCAGGGGGCTCCCCCAAACACATCGGAGGCCTTTGGCTTCTAGGATGACGAAGATTTCTTAGTATCATTCCTAGAACCTTCTGGCTCTCGAATTCATGAAGGCATCTCTGCCATCTGCAAGTTCCTTGACAGTGGCAGCAGTTTCCTTCTTTGCATGTGGATCCCGAGGGACTTCCTCGTAGCGATTTAATAAATCCTCCATCGAGTAGCCGATTGATTGATTGAGAGCTAACAGTACTACTGCGGGCCGCTGCGAGTGTCCAAAGTGTCAGACGGACATACGAACCTCAGGTCCTCTTTATGGGACTCTAATTTCTGGAGGGAGAGGTATGATGCCTGGATACTATTAATGGGTTTCCTCCCCCAGTCATGAACCAGCAAGATGAGGAAGAAGGAAAAAGGGATCTGGTAGAGGGATGAAACAAATGAGAGCAGGTTGCTCTTTGCAAGCTTATCTCTTCATGAGGCAGTGAGGTCCAATGGTCAGAGGGCTGGCCTGGGAGGCAGGAAGAGCTGATTTAAGTCTTGCTTCTCATTCAAACTGTTTCGCTTTTTGTTTCGAATCCCAGTGCCTAGTATGATGCCCGGCACACAGTAGGTACTGGGAAATGCTTGGTTGAAGTTTAATGTGGACAAATCAGTCTCTCAGGGCTTGAACCAACTCTAGGGCTATGAGGTAGAGAAAAGCTTCTGCTTCGCATCGTTGGAAGGAGGTTAGACCCTAGAAAAATGTCCCCCGTTCTCAGCATGGATGAAATCCCAGGTCTACACCTGTCTCACCCTCTGGGCCCCTAACTCAGCCTCCCAAAGGATCTGCATTTCTTCAAGGGATTTTTTGTCCTTGTCTTACTTTGTTTCGAGTCCGTTATGCACATAGTCATGCGTGCTCATATATACATGTGACTCACACGTATGCAAACAGAGGTTGTATTTTTGTGTATCCATGTTTGTCTGTATGCGTTACCTCCCCCACTCTAAAGAAAGGTTCTTCTGGGCAGAGACCAAGCCAATCTATCCTTGTATCCACGGCCCTTTGTAGAGGCTCTGACACGGAATGAGCTCTTAACAACTGCTTGTTGACTGACTGGCTGGCCAATCGGATGAGATCATACGTGTCAATGCTTCCTAAATTTGGCAAATCACATAAATGTGAGCTATCGTTAGTGACGCAATGACTTTGCTTCCAGAAACTCTCTGGAGACACGGAAAATCATTTTCAAAGTGACTCGAATGTACACAAATAGCCTTCCGTCTCCAAAGACTCTCTTATCCAGGTCTCATGCTAAAATCATCAGAGTGCAGTTGGCTCAGCACCCAGAGAATTGGGTTCACTCAGTTTGGGCTTGTGTGATTCTGGGCAAAATCACTGAATCTCCCTAAACCTCTGTGTTCTCTTCTGTAAAATGGAGCCATAAGACGTGCCTCACACCATTGTTGTCGCCCAGCCTCGGTGGGATTATTTTAAGGAAAGCATTTTGCGAACCTTGGGCTACCGTAGACGGGTCACTCGCTGTCCTCCTCAGTGCTTCTGAAGCAGCTTTATCAGTGTTTACACTCCATTCCCTGACGCAGATGGCAGCCCTTCCAGAGCTGAGTGCGATGTCTTTATGAATTGTTTGGCTCAAGGAATTCGCATTATCCTTCGAAATTTCAAGGGTTCCTTCTTCCCTCGGTGCATCTTCGAAACTAACTATCTGGAGCTTCTGAACGGGCAGCGTTCTTAGCCACGTTCTCCCTTTGATCTTGCAAAGAGGATCCCTCCGAAACACGAGAGGTCGTCCTCCAGAATTTCTCACCTCCCCCCTGGGACCGGAGCACCCCTCGGCTTAGCCTTCCATCTTTTCCTTCTCCCTCATTACATGACTGGGCCACTTCCTTTTTCTGGCCTATTAGCTTCCCAATACAGTTGGACAGTCGGTCCATTGTCAGCTCCTTCAGAATGAAAATTGTCGGGGCAGCTGGGTAGCTCAGTGGATTGAGAGCCAGACCTAGAGACGGGAGGTCCTAGGTTCAAATCCGGCCTCAGACACTTCCCAGCTGTGTGACCCTGGGCAAGTCACTTGACCCCCATTGCCCACCCTTACCACTCTTCCACCTATAAGTCAATACACAGAAGTTAAGGGTTTAAAATTAAAAAAAGAATGTAAAAAAAAGAATGAGAATTGTTTCCTTCTTTGTCTTCATACCCAGGAAAGTAAATCGAAGGGGCTCAACAAATGCTTGTTTAAGTAATTCATGAGTGAGGTAATTAGTAAATTCAAATTAATAAGTATATAGAGATGAGACGGATGGATAATAAGTTGGACCCGGAATTATTTAGGAGGCAAAGAGTGAGTTGGATTGAATTTGGGCACCTGGCCAGTGCTTTCAATGACCCCAACCTGCTTCCTGGCCCAAGGACCCGTCTCTTTAACTCAAATATGATCATCCTGCATGCTAACAATACTGACAATACTACACTTTGCTGCACCATAATAACCAGAGTCAAAGGCAATGGATGTCTTAAATATCTGGCAAAGGCCACATTCCATTTTCTACGTCCTTACCTGGCTGAGCTCACTACTTAGCTGACACTCCACAAACATCCACACAGAATATGTCATTCGAAGAAAACTATTACAAAGGATTCCCGAATTATTACCAAAATTGTAACCACATTACTCGGATGAATCTCTAAGCACGGCCGCTGATTTTGACCAATTTTTAAGGAAAATCTTCGTAGCAAACCAAAAATGTTCTTTGTTTGGGGATCCAAAGGAACCCCCGTCGATGGAGAATGATCAGTAATGATCTCTTCCAAAAGCTATCTAAACGGATTCAGATGGACAGCATCATGGCCTACAGCATCGGTACAGTACTAAGAGGAAACGTGATCCCCAGCTCTCGACAAAAATGGCGGATGCTAGATATGGACGTAGCCAATATAGTGATTTACTCAGCTTAACTAGGCTTCTTTGTTACCAACATCTATTTAATATA
>NC_058131.1:717679431-717712617 GCF_016433145.1 Gracilinanus agilis
AGGAGAGAGAGAGACAGAGAGAGAGAAGAGGAGAGAGAGGAGAGAGGAGAGAGAAGAGAGGGGGAGAGAGAGGGAGAGAGAGAGGGAGAGGGAGAGGGAGAGAGAGAGAGGGAGAGAGGAGAGAGTCAATTGTAGAATTTTCAACATTCTGATCAACCAGTCCCCTGATTTGATCTGAAGTTCCCAAACCTTTCAAGCTATTAGTAGCAAATCAAGATAGATTTAGAGCTGAAAACACCTAAGAGATGATCTAATCCAACACTTAAAATTTAAAGATTAGGAAACTGAGGTCAAGAGAAGGAAGGGTTTTGCCCATGGTCATAATCAAGGATTCAACCCCACAGATTTCAATTCTTTTAATCTCATTTTGCATTTTTTGGTTTTTTTTTTCTACCACAATCTAATTTGAAACACTCCTGAGGATCTTTCACCTGTACCATACCAAAAGTCAGTGTGGTGCAGCAGACTGAACAATGGCCTTTGGATCAGAAATCCAGCTTCAGAACTGCTCACTCTTTCATTTAACAAGCATTAGTTTAGTGTTTATTATGTGGTGGACATTGTGCTAATGTTAGAAAGAAGAACAAAAACTCGTTAAAGTCTGCCCTAAAGGATCTCACATTCTTTTGGGGGGAGCGGGGAATGCAACCCACTTATAATCATCCATAATACAAATATGAAGTCCTTTGTTGACAGGGCCTCTAGAAATTGGGCTATCAGGAGAGGTTTCATTGAGGAGATGGTGCTGAAATTGAGCTTATAGGAAAGATTTCATGGAGGAGATGGAATGCCAAGCCAATCTGACTGAAATGTGGAGTACAGTAGAGAGTAATGGGCCATCCATGTGCCAGAGTGGTCAGGCTAGATGTCAACTGTGAAGAACTAGAGCTTTCTGGGTAGGAAAGTGACATGGCCAGATCTTTTTATAGGAATATCACCTTGGAAGCTGTGGGAAGGATGAAATGAAGAAGGGAGAAACTAGAAAACATCAGAAATAAGGAGATGATTGTAACAGTCCAGGTGAGAGATGATGAGAGTCTCTGAACTAGGGTGGTGACCACGAGTGAGGAGAAAGAGGTAGATTCAAGAGATACTGTGGAGATAGAATTGGCAAGACTTGGATATTGATTGAATTTTGGGAAACAAGGAAAAGTGAAGGATCTAATATCCCTCTAGGACTGTAAACCTGAAAGACTGGAAGGACAGTGGTACACTTATTAGAAACTCATTGTTCATCTGTTCTACTGATGGGGACTGAATCATTCATTCATTCATTTAGTAAATATTTATCAATCCCCCTATAACAGTGATGGGCAAACTTTTTAAAGAGGGGGCCAAAGGAAAGGAAATACTCCTCTGTCAGTCTGTTTCTAAGGCAACTCTTTTGAAGTTTCATTGTATTGTATCCTACTCATTGTATTTATCAGATTAGGAATAATGTCACCCCACCAGATAGAACATTTCAGGGGGTCGCATCTGGCCATAGTTTGCCCATCACGGCCCTATGATGTTCCAGTTACTTCAAGATGCAAAACCAAAAAAATGATAAGAAAGGGAAGGTGGAGAGAGGGAAGGATTGGGGAGAAAGATGATATGTTCTGTTTTAGACATATTGTGATGTTTGCGGGATGTGTGTGTTAAGAAAGCTCCAATAAGCAATAAGTGATGCAGGCTTAGAGCTCAGGTGAGATTGGAAATGGATATAAAGATCTGTGAGTCATCAGCGCTATGATAATGGACCTCTTTTGAAGTGATCAAATGAGAGAGAGGAAGGGATGGAAAGGGGACAGGGAGAAGGGGAAGAAAAAAGAAGGGAGGAAGGAGGTCAAGAAGCATGGAAAATCATTCATCAAAGGAGATGGAATGATCAGAAACATGAAAGGAAAACCAAAAGAAAATCTATGGAGATGAGGATTCAGGGGAAGAGTGTGGGGGAAATAATTGTCAAGTGCTCTAAATTGGTCAAGAAGGATGAGGACTAAGAAAATGCTATCATATCTGACTATTAAAAGATCACTGGTGGTCTTGGAGAACAATTTCAGTCGAAGATAGAGGTAGAAACCAGGGAGATCTATTTGGGTCCTGTTTGGACCTCAGTTTCTTCATCTGCAAAATGGGAGAAAGGATTGGCTTGAATGATCTATTTCCTATTCTTATGATACTAGTTCAGAGAAAATAAATACAGCATTGATTCCAGAGTCCTTTTAATGTAGTAAATATTAAATGTGGGTGGCCATTTTTGATTTTGGTATGCAAGAGAATATCCATGATTAAACAATTCCCAGCTTTGCTCCCGGTATTAGGACTGTAGTATCTGACACCACTAAAGGGGAAAGGGTATCAGGAAGGCTATTTGGGTGTTCTGTCCCTGTGTAGTGACTGTAGCAGGTGTTCCATCCTCAAGAGAGAATCTTGTTAGTATTTTGTAAAATACGGCATCCACTGGAACCTTAATCTTTCCAACTTGGAAAAAAACAAACATTGCCAGGGTTCCTGATAGATTTTAGAAAGTAAAGTTTGGGATAATTAAAACAAAAAATGTAAATCCAGACCCTACTGCAAGCCAGCCTAGAAACTTCTCACTACCATTGATCAAAGATAGAGGGATGGACAAGATAAACCAGAAGGGTCATCCCTTATTGGAATAGTCTCTGAGAGGCTTACCAGACACTCCTGGAGGAGAAGATATCTATGTGCTTCTCCATAGGGGTTTCTCCTTGGTCCATGTTCCCCATGATGAGCATCTAATGAGAGAAAGATGTGTTAGGTATGGAAACCTTTCTCACCCTTCCAATTCAGTTGAATTCTATTCAACTTTTTTCCCTTCCCCTTATTTTCTGACACTTAATATTTATTCATTCATCAAGGATTTGTTTAAAACTCATTATGTGCAAAATGAGAAGCTTGCCTGAATGAAGAGAGTGCTAGCATCTAAGTCAGGAAGAACTGAATTCAAGTCTCCCTTCGAACATATACTGAGTGTGTGATCCAGAACAAATCACTTAGTTCTAGGCAGCTCTCTAAGATGTTGATTTTCATTGGTAAAGGGAGCCACAAGTTCTTCTAAATACTGTGGTAGCCATTTGGAAAAGTAAAAATACAGTTCCTTTTCTCAAGGAACCTACAATATAAAGGGAGACACAACACACACAAAAGTAAGCAGGGAAGTTGGTGGGGGTGGGGAGGGCACTAGGAGGCATTTGATAGAGGGCCATTTTATTCTGTGGAGCTGAAACCAGACAGAGAAGCAGATGCAAAGTGGAGAGATCCGAGTCATTTCTGCCCTACATAAAGGAAGGCGTTAGGAGGAGTTTATTATTGTGCCTTCAAGCCCTCCTATCAGAGAGGATAGGAGACTGAAGAAGATGGTGTCAATCAAGGCTAGAGTTGGCAAGTATGGTGGTGAGTTTTGAAATGATGAGTTTATCTCAGGGTGGAGCATCTTGTTCCAGGGAGTTGAAACAGGGCAGAGCAGCAGATTCAATGAGCAACTTCTACCCAGTACTCCTCAAACTGAGCAAGTCTAAGCCCTCCTTCACTTCACATCCTTCTAATACTTGAAGACAGCTTGCATGTGTTTCCTGAGTCATTTCTTCTTCAGGCTAAGTACCCCCAGCTCCCTCAACTGACCCCCATGTGGCATCCCAATTGTTCAGCCTGGTTATTTGTGCCTGATCTGTGGTGAACCTTCTGTGCTTGTATTGGTCCAATCAGTCACAGATGCATGGAACATTGGCCCCAACATAGTGATGTCATTTTGGTCCTCTTTGGGTAGGAAGGACAGCAACCAACCAAACAACCACAGGGCAGAGACGGGAGGGCTTTTTCACTGTGCTTTGATATCTAAATTGATCCTAAGATTTCAGACAGAGGAGTGAAGAAAAAATGGGAGAGTGAGTGAAGTGCACCCATTGTCTTCTGAGGGATATGAAGTTCTTTGAAGATAATCTCTAATTATTCCTCAGAAGAATCCTCACAAAGTGCTAGGAGTGAATGCTTTTATCTATAAGCCACTTAGATTTTTCTTCCCCAAACAACATTCTGAATTCTCCCCTCCTGCTCTTCCATCCATGTCATGTTTATGTGTGTTATCTTTCTATCAAAGGCCTTTCTCACCAGGATAAATGAGTTTAGTGGTCATTCTTGCATTGTCTCTCTGTGTATATGAAATGGGAGTAGAAAGCCAGACTGCTGATTCTGTGCAACGAAACATCTGCAATGATCTTATTAGCCATAAGAATATGGAACAAGACTCAAATGGGACTTTAGTCTTGGCTCAGTGAACTCTCCCAACCCTGAACCTCTAGATAAGACATCAGGCTCCTAAGTAGATAAAATGAACATGGAAGCAATGGCTGTATTGATGTGAAATGGGTAGCACTCTGTATAGCAGTGGATGTCTGGCAGCAAGGGGATCTGACTTCATGGCAGGGCAGTGACTCGGTATGTGAGTGAAAGGAAACTGTCATCTCAAAAAATCTCTTTTTCCCACACACATTGGGGACAATGAGGCAGATTAGTAGATTTCTGTGATATGTTTGGATCTGTGATTTGTCTATGCTATTTCCCCATATGTCTGCAAAGCCAGTCCTACTTGGAGATGGGATTTAAGGCAAGTTCAAAGGTCTACCAGGTCCCTATAGATTCCCACTACTTGATTGACCCGATGGCCAGAATTATCTCTCCCATTCGAGTCACACCATCTGGCTAAGGCATTGGGTCTCAGGAAGGGCCCCATAAAAATGCAAATTCTTCAGTAATACATTAAGCCATTATCAGCCATTAATAACTCAACACAACTTGGGTCACCGTAGGATCACAGACATGGAGCTGTCGCTGCACAGTGCTTCTCATCCTGTCTTTTGTTTTCATTTTCATTTAGTCAGAATGTCAATATTCACGTACTTCAGATACTGCAGGAATATATTGAATAAGAGGCTGGTGGGGGAGGATCTTACTTTGCCAGTGCTCATTGGTTGTCTTAAAAAAGCTGTGATGCTTTGCTCCCTGCCACTTTTTCCAAGATCCAATTCCTCTCACTGCAGAAGCAGCAGGAAGCTGCCCAGACCTGAAGGCAATTCTATATTTTTCCTTGTTTCATTGGTTGCCATAGCCAAAGAATCTAACACCACCACACCAGCGTAATGACAATGAGTCTCTCCATACTCATCTAGGCTGGTCATTTAAAGAAAACACAGCTTGTTGCTAGACCTCTGCTTAAACTCTTTCAAGCTCCATGGGATCTGCTTGGGCTTTGCCTCCTCTAGCTTGCTCTTCAAGAGCTCAGGGTCCCTGCCATACCAAGAGGAGGCATTAGGTGAGGAATTTGTAGAAGGTGAATCTTATCCTTGCTATTATTCTTGATCTGATTTTCCTGAAACATCTTTCTCCCGGGAAGTCTGATTTCCAATATGGATTGGGTCTTCCATCATGGAAAAAAAAGGGGGCAGAACTAAAGACACGAAGCTGAGGGGGCATACTTCCCACATGAGTCATTGGAGCACACACATCCCATAAAAAGCTGCCCAGCAACTTGAAAAAAACGACAAATGTGATGAATAGAGAGAAACATAGAATGACCCATGTCAACTGATGTAGCCTGAAGTAAGCAACGCCAGAAAAACAATATTCATAATGGCAACAGTGTAAATATAAATCCACCACCAAAAAAAATCCAAACTGGATGTAATAAAAATAATAAGTGTGACTTTAGACAGAGAGATCCCTTTGCAGAGGTGAGAAGTCTAAACATGCAGTCCATTGCACATGTTTTCAGACTTTTTCAGTGTATCAATTAATTATGCTGATTTTTTTTCCTTTTTTTGTCTTAAAAATATTCTTTGTTATATGAGAGGGCTCTTTATGAGAGAATGGAGAAGGAATATTGAGAGAAATTATGGTGGTGGAAGAAAAAAGAAAATAATCAATCAAAACTTATTAAAAACAAAAATATTTTAATATAGCTCTTCACCAAGTTCCTGGTACCTATGGCCATGAGGGTCACAATGTGTGATATCGGAGGGGGTAAGATAAAACTGGAAGAAGGAGCACTATGAATCTGCAATGACTAAACTTGAACCTAAGAAGTGATACAAGGAGGTGACTCCATTTACTTGCTCTATAGATGTGCAACCCTGCAGATACTATCAAACTTTTCAATATGGTTTTTGCTGAACTCTTTCTTCCTTTTGTTCTTTGACATAAAGGATGGCTCTCTGAGAGGAGAATGGAGGGGAAGGAAGCACTGGAAAATACAAATGACATAAAAATGAAAATCATTAAAATATGTTTTTAAATGTGTCTGGAAGCTGGCTATGTCTGGACCAATACAAAGGCTTGCCCATTCTTGAACATCAAATTAGAATTGGCTTTTCTTTTGGAGTTGAATACACAGTGCATTGTCTGAACTTCCCTCTACAGAAGAAAACAAAAGAAAGGACAGAAGAGATTCCAAAGAACCTACCAAGCTATAAAAATCTGAAAGTACATCACTGGCCCTGCTCTTGCTGATACAGTGGCCAAGAGGAACCAGAAACCTAAAGTTTCAAAGGTTCACCATGAACAAGTATATCACAAGGAAGCAGAAAAGTTAAATAATATCTCCATTTTATATACATACATATACATATACATGGACAGCTTTCATTGACTTTTGTTTAGTTACTGATGTGGTGGAGATATGTGTATATTATATATGTTGTGTATAAGTGGAGAGAGAGAGAGAGAGAGAGAGAGAGAGAGAGAGAGAGAGAGAGAGAGAGAGAGAGAGAGATTTCTGTGGCTAAAGCACCCACAAAGTCAACACCTAAACAAACATCAGTGAAGGCTGTGAAAACTTCTGCAGTAGAAATTGATGGAAAATGCTAAATTGTTGACAATTTGGGTGATTAAATTGTATACTTCCTGTGATAAGTCTGGATCTGTGATTATGTAACTTAAAAAAAAAAAGAAATTCCTTTTCAAATACCAAATATTAGTGAGTTCCATCTCCATGGAGGGCTTCAAGGAAAGACTGAATGATGGCTTCCCAGTTCTATTACAATAAATATTCCTTTTAAGCATAGGTTGACTTAGATATCCTCAGAGGACCCAACTCTGAAAAACTATGATTCTCTAATCCTATAACTTTCAATTAGTTTAGTGGTGATATTGCCAGGAATGTTTGCCAAGATGTTCTAAACTCCGATGGTCATGGCATCTCTTCTTTATGAACTCACTGCCTGAGGTAAATCAGATTTTGATCCAGAAACAATTTTAATGAGTGATATGCCAACAGGCATTGTTATCAGTTTTCTTTAGACCCTATGAGATTTATCGTATCTACTACACACTGTGCTACCAGGATGCCTCGTCTGCACCTGCCTCCATTGTGGTCCAGGAATTCCAAGCATGCTCTCTGGATGCCTACCAGGGGATGTCTTGCTTGCTGGGTACCCTCTATGATCTCCCTCCCCACTCCTCCACCTTTTACCTTATTATGCCCACTCAATTCCACTGATCTTGAACCCCCCGGTTGTCATTGTTCAAACTCCATTCTCCACCCCACACTGACTTCAATCCTAATTCCAACTCTAACCCAACCTTAACCCTAACCCTTATTCCCATTCACCTTGACTCAACCCTCCTCCCAGTATCCTACTCAAGTTACCCATTCAACTACTCTCTCTTCTGAAGAAAAGCCACAGATTCCTGTGTGACCCTTTCCAACCCTTTTAGAGTTTTCACTTATCCCCCCTTGTCATGGTGAGAGTTAGAAAACTCCTCAATCCCCTTTCCACCTCCAAGTTCTCTTTCTACCGTTATCATTCATTAACCTCTCTTCCTTTGATGTCCAATCAGTATAGTCAATATTTATCACTCAATTAAGATTCTGGTAGCTATTGTATACTGACCTCCAGAATACTCTCCTTCCTTCCCCAATGAGTCCATTGCTTATGTCACAGTCTTTCCCTCCCAAATCCTTCCCTCCTACTACATTACTTCAATATGCATACTCATATTCCTTCAGACATCCTAATGTCCTGGCTACTCAACTTATTCATTTCAAATGACCTGCTCCTCCAACACACCTCAACTGTATGCGGAGGTAGTCATGCCCTTGATCTTGCCATCTTCCACAGGAGTTCCATAGCCATGCTTCATGGACTTTGATATTCCTTTATCTAATCATAAGCCCCAACCTTCTTAACTGAAAGCATTGGCTCATATTTTGCTGAACAAAGAGACCTCATAGAAAGTCTCATCTTTTCTCCTGTTCCTCATCTGACATCATTCAGATGCCTTCTACAACTACTTTCACCTTCACTCTTTTTAGGCAGTCTTTCTCCTTGTCATGATAAACTTGACGACATGCCTAAGTGATTCCATTCCTTCTTGTTTTCTCTAGGAAACTGACCCTTCTATCATATCTACTCTCTCACTAACCTCCAAGTATTCCATATCTATCGACTGCTTCCCAATGCCTACAAACATACTCACATTTCCCCCATCCTCAAAAATTCCTAGCTTGAGGGATCCAACTCTACTATCTGTCATCCTATATCTCTACTACCTTTTGTGGCTAACCTCTCCAAAGCTACTGATGATTTAGTTGCCAAATCCAATGACCTTTTCTCAATATTTCTTCTTCTTGTCCTTTCTGAAGCCTTTGACACTGTCACACATCCTCTTTTCCTTGATACTTTCTTCTCTGTTTTCATGACACTGTTTTCTCTTGGTTCTCTGACTTTGTCTTACTGTTTCTTTATTGTACCCTTTGCTGAATCTTCATCCAAGTCAAGACCTCAATTATAGGTGTCTCTGTCCTGAGCCCTTATCACTCCTCCCGCTAGACTCATGGTGGAGAACCTTTGGCACAGAAAACTTGTGGCACACTTGCCAGAGGGAGAACTTTTAGTCCTCTTTGTGGGCATGTGTGCCATCACCCAGTACAGAGATTGCCAGAGTTTGTTACCCAAAAGCCAAAGGGACATGAGGACAGGCTGCTCCCCTCCCCCTCTCCACAGGCACCCGAGGACATTTTTCACATCACCCACTCCTCTAAAAGGTTCACCAATACTGCTCTAGACCATTTCACTTAGTGATCTCATCAGCTCCCATGGATTCAATTATCATCCCTATTCAGATGAGTCTCATGCTATGGGATCAGTCTAACCTCTCTCTGGACCTCTAGTCTTACATCTCCAAATATCTATTAGACATCCTAAACTGGATATCCCATAGGCATCTTAAACTCAACACCTTCAAAATTAAGCTAATCAGCTTTCCCTCAAATTCTTTTGTCTTCCTAACTTACCTATTACTGTTGAGAGTACCACTGTACTACCAGTCATCCAGGCTCATAACCTACATGCCATCCTTGACTCCTCTTTCTCTTTGGTCCAGCATATCCAATTAATGATCAAGAACTCTCATTTCTACCTCCTGTAGCATCTCTTCTATAGGACCCCTTCTCTTCTCTGACAGTACCTCTGCCCTGATAAAGGCCCTTCTCACTTCTCACCTGGACTATTGTAGTAGCCTGCTGATTGGTCTTCTTCCCCCCAAGTTTCTCCCTGCTTCAATCCATCCTTCACTCATTGGTCAAAGTGATCAGTCTAAATTGTACATCTGACCATATTGCTCTCCTGCTCAATAAACTCCAGGAGCTCTGTGATCAAACCTCAAGCCCACTGTTTGACTTTCAAAACCCTTTACAATCTGGCCGCTTCCCACTTTTCCACTTTCCTCACACCTTACTCTCCTGCCCATCGTCTAAGATTCTGGTCTCTTTGCATATCCTTCCTTGCACATGCACTGACTCCAAGCATTTTCCCTGGTTCTCTTCCATCACTGGTACTCTTTCTTCTTATCTCAACCACCTGAACATCCTTACTTTTCTTCAAGTATCAATTCAAGTCCAACCTTTAACAAGAAGCCTTTCCTATTACCCCTGAATCTTAGGGCCTTCCTGCTGGGCTCTGATTTATCTCATAGATATCTAGTTAAGACATGGCCACCTGTGTATAGTATCTCCGATCAACTGTGAACTCTTTGAGAGCAAGGACTATCTTCTGCCATTCTTTTTTTATTATCAATATGGATCATAGTGCCCAACACATAGTAGGAATTTAATTAGAAAAATGCTAGTTGAGGGCCTGGCTGACTGAGGAAAGAGCAGAGAAAATCATCTAGCACTCTCTCTACTTTGATTCTAGAGGGGTTTTGTCTTTCTTTGTTTTAGAAGCTTTTAAAGCTATTAGACTCCTCCTATGTCTTTCTAGCATGATATCTCTAGAGTTTTAAAAGGATTTAGAAATAAATATAAGGCAAAAAGGATGTCACAGGGCTTTAAGGTCATGTTACGTATAAGGTTTGAATGAAAGAACTTGGGATACCAGCCTACAGGAGAGAAGACTCAGGGGCATGTGACAGCTTTTGTCAAGGTTTTGAAGAATGGTCATGAGGCTAAAGGATTAGCTTTGTTGTGCTTGGACCCAGAAAGGAAAATGAGGAGTAATGGGGAGATTGCTAAGAGATGAATTTAGGCTTGATCAAGGGCCAAAGCAAGCAATAGAATAATCCTGTTTTGGTTTATTATTATTATATTTAAACTAGATTACTTCTAAGAGGCAAGGACAAGGTAATTGGGGTTAAGTAACTTGTCCATGGTCACACAGCTAGAAAGTGTCTGAGGTCAAATTTGAATCCAGGTCCTCCTGACTCTAGTCCTGACTCTCTAGCCATTGTGCTGCCTGAACTCCAAGCCTGGCTACATTATCAAGAAAAAAAAAAAAAAAAACCGAGAAAAAACTGGATACCTTGTGGTGCTTCCTGAGGCCAATGCACATAGAGACACTCCTGAACCCTCTAGCTGGTCCTTAAGTCATCCATCCAGTGCTTTCCCCAAAGGCTGGTGTCCCCACACCCAGAATTCACTGCTGTAGTGATAGAAGAAGGATTATCATCTACCTGACCCATAGGGAGTCATTGAATAAGAAGGAGGGAGAGCAAGTGGGAGAGAGACTCCTGGACATATTAAAGGATAAACGAACAACTGTAGCTCTTGGATATCTGAATAGTTTGGTGCTACCTTTCTGAGGATCAGTGCATTCAGGGTCACATGATGCACCTGACTGCACTGGAAATCTATTGTCTTCATTTGTTGCTTGTGTTTTCTTGTGGATATGTGAACTACAACATCAATCATGATGTGTGCCTTAATCCAGGAGAAATTAAAAATATATAAATGAAGGTCAACAAATTGTCCTTAAGGTCTCTCCAGACTCTGCCTAATTCATTTAAGTCTGTCAATGAAAGAGGACGCTCTTTTTTCTCCCCTTTTTCCAATTTGGAAAAATAATCTATTTTCAACAATTACTAAATCAAGGGATGATTCCATAGCATAGTGGATAGAAGGCCAGGACTGGAGTCAGGAGGACCTGGGTTCCAATTTAGCCTCAGACACTTTCTAGCTGTGTGACCTTGGGCAAGTTACTTACCCCTGATTATCTAGTCCTTGCCTCTTTGAATTAATATAAAGATAGATTAAGATATAATAATAGTAAATGAAAATAGGATTATTCTTTCATTTGCTTTCTTTAAAACTAAGTTTTAAAATACTTCATGCATTTTCTTTCTGCAAACCAGATTGGAATTAAAACAAAATGCAGGATATCATTAACGAATATTACATTGATCAAAAAAAGGAAGCACGATGGCTTGGTGGATAAAGAGCCAGGCTTGAAGATGAGATGTCCTGGGTTCAAATCTGTCCTCAGACACTTCCTAGCGTTAGGGGGAATTTAAGAAGAAAATATTGAACCAGAGTTGATGGAAGGAAGGGAGCTTTTTACTGAGGAACCAGGAAGGGAAAGAAAAGTTCTCAGAACCCTGAATTGGAATTCTGAGGAAGATAACTATGTGACCCTGGGCAAGTCACTCAACCCCAACAGCCTATCCCTAACTGCTTTTCTGCCTTGGAAACAATACTTAGTATTGATTTTTGAGACAGAAGGTAAGGGTTTAAAAAACAATTTATTTTAAATTGGCTTCTGGGATACAATTGCTTTGGCTAATTCCAGTTTTGAAAAAGTGTATGTTGATGGGAGAATTGGGTGGAACACTAGATCTGCCCCCAAAATAATGCTTTGAAAACATAAATATAACTGGAAATGAGAGAAATAATCCTATCTAGCAGGAAATGATTGAAATACAATCTTGATAACTTGGGAAATGACTCTACTCTTTGTCACAAAATAATTGGTCCCCGAGCTGTAGACTAATATATTGTCCATGAACAAGCTGAGACATTTGCATCATATGTGGCAACGATCCTGAGGACTGCCAGCTAATACATTAGACATATTTGGGAAGTGATTGTGTTTTCCTGCCTTGACAGCCTGACATTTCCTAATCCATTCCAGCTATCCTCCCATTAAGGTCCCTGGAGGAAAGGAGGATGGGAAGACTGAGGAATGATGAGCTATTTGTGGACTCACTTCATTTCTTCATCTGTTCTCGGTTTCCTGGGAGTCCTTTGAAAGGCATGTGCTTTAGGAGGGGGGGAGGTGACAAAGGCTGTCCTTGAACCAAGGTGCTTTTAGTTTATTTTGTGTCTCTGCAGAAGTTAAGGACTATTGCCCAATCTGGGAAAACTGAGACCTGGCTGGAACAAAGGTTTATTTTGGAAAGTTCCTGGACTAAAACTCCAGCAACAAGCTAGAGAGAGAAACAAAACTCACCAGGTCAACCCCCCAGGACTGAATTCAGATCGTGGGAGCTCCAAATCCCTGTGAGGTCTTTCCCTTGAAGTTGACTCATATTTAATTTGGATGGTTCTTTAATTGACTTCTCTATGAACATGTTGTTTCTCTGAATAGATGGCAATTTCCTTGAGGACAGGGACTTCTTATTTTGTTTTTAGAAATACACATTCTGCATACAGAACCCTCAGGTCTATCACACAGGAGGTACTTAATAAATGGGTTTTAGATTGGCAGGATAGGATTGGGTTGGCTTATATAAATTGGGTGGGATAGACCTGGCCTGGAAGGAATGGGAGGGATACTATTGAGTTAAAGGACAATTTGACTTAAACTTCCTCCCTTTTGATTGCACAATTGCTGGTCTTATCCTACAGGCAACAGGAAATACAGCCAATTGGACTAGCCTTACACATGTTTCCATGGTTTTTCTTATAAAATATTTCAGTTCATAGCAGCTCCGCCAAATAATTTCTGTTTGATTTCAGCTATTTGATCTGGTTAAAAATATATTATTAAGGGGGGCAGCTGGGTGGCTCAGTGGATTGAGAGCCAGGCCTAGAGACGGGAGGTCCTGGGTTCAAATCTGGCCTCAGATACTTTGTAGCTGTGTGACCCTGGGCAAGTCACTTGACCCCCATGGCCTACCCTTACCACTCTTCTGCCTTGCAGCCAATACACAGTATTGACTCCAAGACGGAAGGTAAGGGTTTCTTAAAAATAATATATATATATACATGTGTATATATATATATATACATATATAATTAAGTGGTCCCTATGTCTTACTTATTTCTATTTATCAGTTCTTTCTCTGGAGGTGGACACACACAAGTCATTTTTTAAACAATCTTTCTGTTGCTATATATAATGCTCTCTCAGTTCTGCTCATTTCACTCTTCATAATTTCCTGGAGGTATTTCCATATTTTCCCAAAATTAAACTGTTTGTCACTGAGTTTTGATACATATATAAAAGGCTCTTTATTGAAAGAGATCCTGTAAGACATCATTTTGCTTTCTCTACTTAAAGAATAGTAAATACAATGGGACCTTGTGCCCTACATCTCTATAGCCTTTGACGATGTGGATCACTCTTCCCCTTGATATTCTCTTCTCTCTAGGTTTCTGAGGATACTCCTCTCGGGATTCTCCTGCCTCCTTTCTGAGGGTTCCTCTGTCTACTTTGCTGAAGCCTCTTTCCAATCGCATCCTCTAAATGTAGGTGTCCCTCAGGGTTCTGTGCTAGGTCCTCTACTCTTCTCCCTGTCTACTACTATCTCTTGGTGATCTTATCAGCTCACATAGACTTAATTACCATCTCTATGCTAATGATTCTGAAATCTACCTTTCCTGCTGCACTCTCTCAGCTGACCTTTGGTCTTATATCTCTAAAAAGTCAATCCTCCCGTCCCTCCAGCTCACAATCTAGGAGTCATCTTGGATTCCTATCTCTAACCCCGCCCTATATCCAAGTCATTGTCAAGATTTCACCTCCACAATATCTCTTAAATGTGGTCCCTCTTCTGATACCTACCCTGTTATAAGCCCACATTACCTCATCATCCCTAAACTATTAAAATAGCCCGTCTCAAGTCTCTCCCCACTCTAATCCATTCTCCATTCACCCTCAAAGTGATTTTCCTTTATAGCAGATTCAATCATGTCATCTCTCTACTTAGTAAACTCCAGCCTCTTCCTATTGCCTCCAGGTACAAATGCAAAATGATCTGTTTGGCATTCAAAGTCCTTCAAAGCTTCACTCCCCTCCTGGGTTTCTAGCCTTCTTACACCTTACTCCCCCAGGAGTCCTCTTCAATCTCACGGCATTGGCCTCCTGAGTGTTCCATGGACCAGGTACTCCATCTCTCAGCTCTGAACATTCTCTTTGCCTGTCCACTTTCCCATGCTTGGAATTTCTCTCACTCCTCTGCTCCAACTACTGGCCTCCATGGCTTCTTTTAAGTTCCAACTAAAATCTCACCTTCTCTGGGAAGCTTTCCCTGACCCTTCTTAAATCCATTACCCCCCCCCCTCTATTTTTTCCTATTTTTCTTATATATTGCTTGCTTTGTATATATTTCTTTGCATATTGCCTCCTCCATTGTATTGTAAGCCCCTTGAGGACAGATATTGTATTTTGCTTCTTTTTGTATCATTAGCACTTCACACAGTGCCTGGAACATTGTGGAAACTTAATAAATGCATGTCAATTATTTGATGGTAAAAATATGGTCTACCATAGCTGTTCTCTACTAATAAGCAATGAACAGGCAGTACAAATGGCTGAGTTGGATTTAGGAATAAATAGAAGATGGAGAGCAAGCTAGATTGGCTTGGAAAATCAATGAAGTGACCTCAGACTTTTTCCAGAAGCAAAGAACTCTATTTTTGCATTAATCATCACCAGGGGGCTTGTGTGGCTAAAAATCACCAAACATAGTCTCCAAAGAATTGAAAATTGCTCTCATATAAGTGAAGGGAGAGGTATGTAGGGATGTAATTGGGACACAATGTATAACCACTGAGGAACTACAAAGAAGAACTGAAGTAAACAGAATCATCAGAGAAAGCAAAGTGAAAAAGACTAGGGCTAACCACTTGGCCGGAGCAAAAGATAACCAGGGGAGAAGCCAAGTCCTTCACTGTCTTCCTTTCACTCTCAGGAGAAAACAAGGAAGGTGTTCTTTGATGAACTCCTGGGAGAATATGAACTAGAGTCCCACAGGAAAAGCAGGCTTGTGATTTGCATCACTGGAGTAAACAGCCACCTGAATGAGATCACAAATGTATTTACATACTTAAACATCCTAGGAATGTTTCCTAAGGGAAGTCAATGGTTTATAAAGATAATAGGGAAGCTCCTAAATGAGAGTCCAGTGGTCAGAGCAGAGTGATTCCCCTCAGGCCATGCTGATTTCCCAAGTGGATGGAGCAGAGAATTGGGGAAGGGGAGTTTTTGAGCAAATGGATTAGCTGGGGGCAGTCCCAAGGAGCTGGGTGCCTTCTCTGGAAAAAAAAAAAAAAAAAAAAAAAAAAAAAAAAAGACTTAGTTTGAAACTGAAAACTCAATCTTGAGCAGCTCCAGCTCAAAGTCCCATTCAGCCTAATGCTTTCTTTCTACGTGTAATTTTTGGTTTCGAGCTAAGCCCTGGATATTAAAAGGGCACATCATGAGCATTCAAAGGGCATTTTCTACCAAATGAGCTGCTAAATGGCTTTCGAAGAAGAATGGCCCCAATCCCACGCTGTCTTACCTGCTTCTTCTGACTCTACCAGCAATGCAAATGACATTTCAATTAGGCCAGCAATTATGCAATTGAATGTGGATCCCAGATGAAAACCAGTTGGCCTTGGCCTTCGACCATTGGAGACTCCTTCATTTATTTTCAAAATTTCTAGCTGATCTCATTTGAAAAGACAATATGAAAAGCATCTAGGACCAATATTGTGTTTTATATCTGAGTATAATCTATAAGAGAAAATTTGTATAAGAGCAAATATTCATTATTGTGCCTGGCATTCGTAAGTGATTGGATATCATTTATGATGAGATCACACTTGATTCCTCAATTTATAAATTAATTTTTATATGTTTCAGAATTCCTTATATCTTCTAGAAGTTTCTCCTATGTTTTTAATTTTTTTCTTTATTTATGCTGTAAAAAATTAATTCTCAGACATCTCTCTCCCTCCCCCCCCTTCTCCGTTCCATAGAAGGCATCACCCAAGAAAAAAAAAGTATGTACATTTTGTCTTTTGTGTTTCTATTTATTAGTTCTTTCTCTGGAGGGGATATTCACAAGATATTCTTCAAATATTAATTCAGTAGCTGTGTAAAAATTCTTTCAGTTCTACTCATTTCCTTCTTCATTATCTCATGTAGATCTTTCCCAGTTTTTCTCAAATTAACTTGCTCATCGTTTCTGCCGCAGTATTCCATCACCATCATATACTACAACTTGTTCAGCCATTCCCTAATTTGATAAATATCCCCTCAATTTCGAGTTCTTTGCCACGACAGAGAGAGTTGCTGTAAATATTTTGGAATAGATAGGTTCTTTTCCTTTTCTCCTGATCACAGACCCAGTATTGGTATTACTGGGTATGTAGTTTTATAACTCTCTGGGCATAACTACATATTGATCACTAAAAATGGTTGGATCAGTTTGTAGTTCCACAACAGCATATTAGGGTCTCCATTTTCCCACATTCCCCCTAACGTTTGTCATTTTACTCTTAACATTTTAGCTAATCTTATAAGTGTGAGATGATGTCAGAATTATTTTCATTTGCATTTCTCTAAGCAGTAGTGATTTAGAGCATTTTTTTTCATATAGACTCGATTTCTTCATCCAAAAACTGCCCATATCTTTTGATCATATATCAACTGGGGATGGCTTTTATTCTTATAAATTTGATCAAGTTAGCCCTGCATCCAAGAAACCATATAAAACTTTTTACCAATTTTCTGCTTTTCTTCTCCCCTTAGCTACAGTAATTTTATTTGGACAAAAACTTTTTTTAACTTAATGTAAGCAAAATTACCCACTTTACATCTCATAATGCTCTCCTCTTGTTTATTCTTAAATTCCTCTTCTATCCATAAATCTGATAGGTAATAAGTTCCCTGTTCTAATTTGTATACAGTATCTCCCTTTATGTCTAGATCATGTGTCCATTTTGATCTTAGCTTAGTGGACAATGTAAGATATTGGTCTCTACCTAGTTTCTATCAAAATACTTTCCAATTGTCCCAGCAATTTTACTGAATTGTGAGTTCTTATCCCCAAAACTTGTATTTATACTTAGACACAAGGTCACTATTGTCTCTTATGTTGTATGCCTGCTCGGTTCCATCAATCTACCTTTCTATTTCTTAGCCAGTACCAGAGAGTTTTGATAATTACTTCTTTTTAATATAGTCTAAAATCAGGAACTGCTAAATCTCTTTCTGTTGCATTTTTTATTCTTTTTTCCATATTCTTGATCTTTTGAACTTCCAAGTGAATTAAAAAACATTTTTTTTTCTAACTCAGTAAAATAAGTTTTGGTGATTTAATTAGGATAGCAGTGAATAAGTACATGAATTTAGTTAAGATTGTCATTTTAATTATGATGGCTCTGTCCAACCATGAACAATTGGTATTCTCTAATTATTTAAATTTGACTTCATTCATGCAAAAATCATTGTATAACTGTGTTTGTGCAGTTCTTGGGTTCGTTTTGGCAGCTATACTCCCAGATATTTTGTTCTGTCTATGATTATTTTAAATGAAGTATCTCTTTCTGTCTTTTCTTGCAGATCTTTGTAAGTGATATATAAAAATGCTGGTGATGGGTTTACATTATATCCTGCTACTTTGCTAAAATTTAACTTTTTAGTTGAATCTTTAGTATCTTCCACATACACAATCATATCATTGGCAAAAAGAGATAGTTTTATTACCTCTTCGCTCATTCTGATCCCTTTGGTTTCTTTTTCTTCTCTCTTTTCTATTGCGAGCAGCATCCTTGAAAGACTCCTGAACTTATTGGGAAAGCTTCTACCTTCTCCCCATTATAGATAAAACTTACTAATGGTTTTAGATAGATGCTTTGAATCATTTAACAACAACAAAAAAATCCATGTATACCTCCTATGCTTTCTAGTGTTTTTAATAGGAATGAGTATTGTATTTTGTCAAAGGCTTTTTCTATATCTGTTAATATAATCAGATGGGGCAGCTGGGTAGCTCAGTGGATGGAGAGTCAGGCCTAGAGACCGGAGGCCCTAGGTTCAAATCTGGCCTCAGACACTTCCCAGCTGGGTGACCCTGGGCAAGTCACTTGACCCCCATTGCCCACTCTTACCACTCTTCCACCTAGGAGCCAATACATAGAAGTTAAGGGTTTAATATATATATATATTAAACTATCCCTGTATTTATGGTATAAATCCTGTTTGACCACAATGTATAATCTTTGTGATATATTGTGGTAGTGTCCTATCTAGTATTAGATTTAGGATTTTTACATCTATATTCATTAATTAAATTGGTCTATAATTTTATTTCTGTTTCTACTCTTCTGGTTTATAGAGCCCATTTCTTTCATGAAAGGAATTTAGTAGGACTCTTTAATTATTATTTCAAATAATTTATTTAATATTGAAATCAGTTGATCTTTAAAAGTTTGGTAGAATTCACTTGTAACTCCATCTGGTCCTGATGCTTTTTTCTTAGGAAGTTCACTTATGGCCTGTACAATTTCTTTTTCTAAAATGGGTTTATCTGGGTATTCTATTTCCTCTTCCGATTGTTTAGGTAGTTTCTGTCTTTGTAGGTCTCTTTCCATTTCAGTTACATTTTAAAATTTGTTGACATATAATTGAGAAAAATAACTCCTAATAATTGCCTTGATTTCATCTTCATTGGTGATATAGTCACTCTTTTTCACTTGGTTTTCTTTCTCTTTTTAAAAATCGTACTAAACAGGGGTATTGATTTTGTTGGAAGTTTTTCTTGTATTTTCAAAATGTCCAAATTTAGTCCAGATGAAGAGCTTTTTTTTTTCCCCTATCATTTGTCTTAATTGCTTTAACAAAGCATTTATGGGCCTCAGTTTCTCCATTTATAATGTTGAACAATATGGCTTCTAAGGTACTTTCTGGTTCTGTGATCCTAAGCAGGTAGGGAGAGTCACTAGAGAGGCAGCCTTAGAGCCAAGACGAAGGTGGTTTCAGGTCTGCTTCTGACATATGGTGTCTCCGTGGTATTGGACAAGTCACCTAACCTCCCATTGTTCAGACAACGAAGAACTGAAATTTCAGAGGGGGGCTAACCTGAATTGGTAGAGGGACTCTCTTCTCCTGGAGGTTCCCTATGCCAATGAAACACAGTTCTTTTTTTTCTTTTTTTAAACCCTCACCTTCCGTCTTAGAGTCAATACTGTGTATTGGTTCCAAGGCAGAAGAGTGGTAAGGGTGGGCACTGGGGGCTAAGTGACTTGCCCAGGGTCACACAGCTAGGAAGTGTCTGAGGTCAGATTTCAACCCAGGACCTTCTGTCTCTAGGCCTGACTCTCAATCCACTGAGCCCCAAAACACAGTTCTAGCCCCCTCTCTATCCCCATGCCCAGCACTTGGCACATAGTTACTGACTGATGAGAAAACCAGTATTCAGACACCTTAAACTTTCTCAGTCTCAGGGCTGGGATGCTCCCCTATCCTCAAGAAGTTGACAGTGTAGATTAGAAGACAACCAGTGGGATATGGTTTTTTTTAAAAGAGCATTGAATTTGGACACAGCATCTGGATTTCCCAGAGTAGAGAAGAACCTTAAAGGTGGTCCAGTGTGATGGGCACCTGACCAAGAACCACCTTTCCAACATCTTTCCGATAGATGGTCCCATCAAAACAAGATTCAAAATAATAAAAACCTCCTAAATAAATAAAATAAAAAACAACCCACCTACTTTCCTTCGGGGTCATATGATTTCAGGCTTGAAGGAAGCTTCATGACTATCCAGCCCAACTCATTTATTTTATTCCTGAGACCCAGAGAAGGGAAATGATTGGCCTAAGGTCACCCAAACAGAAAACATCAGTCAGAATTCAAACCTGGGTCCTCCCACTACAATCCTGTTTGTTTGTTTGTTTTCCAGTGCCAGGGAGTTGTCATAAGGAAAGTATTTGTAAACTGCAAAGTTCCCTGAAAGTGTGAACTAGCTAGAAATTGGACTCAGTGATTGCCAAGCCCCCTTCTCACAGCGTTCTAACAGTACAACTTTTTTTTTTATTTTTTAACCCTTAACTTCTGTGTATTGGCTCCTTGGCAGAAGAGTGGTAAGGGTGGGCCATGGGGGTCAAGTGACTTGCCCAGGGTCACACAGCTGGGAGTGTCTGAGGCCGGATTTGAATCCAGGACCTCCCATCTCTAGGCCTGACTCTCAATCCACTGAGCTACCCAGCTGCACCCCCAGTACAACTTATTTTTAATGGAAATTTTTTTTCCTGTATTGGTTAATCCTGATGCTTTTTATCAACAATTCCCAGATATTATTGACTTAGCACCGTCAGGGAATGAACAAATGTTGGCCACGAGTTCCCAACAATATAATGAAACATAATCATTTGATTCTTCTCTCTCAGAGTTTAGAGCAGATTCCTTTGAGAAAACTGTAGGAAACCCCAGCAGCTGTAATGTCTTCTGTAGCTCTCCAGAGCAGGCAGGCCTAGGAGGTAAGAAGGGGAGGCCAGCTCTTCCCTTTGGCCCTGTCTGCTCTAGAGTGTATGTAAGGAGTTGCCAGCCATCGCCGAGGTGCCAAGAGATATGGCATCTAGAGAAGAAAGCTCCCTTTCTGTGAGTCAAATCAACAAGCGTTTAGATTAGAGCCAGAAGGGCCTTCGAGGCCCTCTTCCTCTCTGGGGCCCAGCTGGTCCAGCTCCCACATTTATAGATAAGATGATTCAGGTCAAGCAATTCGCCCATGGTCTTGCAGGAAATGATAGGCACAAGATTGGAACTCAAGTTTTCTGGCACTAGACACAGCAAGTCTTTCCACTAACCTTTGCTGTATTCTCTATTTATGGGTACATATTATTCAGTTTTTATCTCTTCCCCTTCCTTGCTATTTTGCATAAAGAATGTAATTAATTTCCCACATGGGGCCATGTTCCTCCCTCTTTCTTCCTGCTGTCCATGACCTGGGCAGCATCTCTACTGGGCCATTCTTCAGGCGAAGCACATGGTGGATCAGACTAGACCACGGCAACCCACTTTTTACAAATATCTTGGGAACTGCTTCTTCCACTGGAGGGAGAGGGGAGTGTGCAGTCTATCTATTTAAAAGAAATATTTACTTGGGGGTTGAGAAGGGAGATCTCAGGGGTAGAAGGAGAACATTTCATTCTTCATTAGAGACAAAATCTGGATCTGAAGTCCTCGTTCCCTTTAAGAGGCTTGAAGAAGTTGAGACATTCCTGAAAGGTCAGCTGGGTGGCTCAGTGGTGAGAGATCTAGGCCTGGAGGCAGGAAGTCCTGAGTTCAAATTTGGCCTCAGATACTTCCTAGCTGTGTGACCCTGGGCAAGTCACTTAACCCCAAATGCCTAACCCCTTACAGCTCTTCTACCTTGGAAGTGATAATGAGTATGAATTCTAAGACAGAAGGCAAGAAGAGAGACAGAGACAGACTCACCCAGGCAGTAAATGGGAGAGGCAAGATTTAAACCCAGGTTCCCCAGCGTCCAGGCATGGAAGTGGTTGCTTTTTCTACCTTCCTATGCTCATGTGTAGCCCAAGAACCTGAGTCGGGAGTGATTCAGCATGTGAGACTCTGGCCCTTGTCGAAGTCCCTTCATCCTCCACCCTCACCTCTAATAATTAACTGAGAGGCAGATGGGGCCAGTCTGAACTCGCCATTTTAACCTCATCCCCTGGAACCTTATCAGCGGAAAGGTGGCCTTTAGCAAAGAAAAAACAAATCCCCAGAGAGGCAAAGGCTCAGAGGAGCTCCCGGGCAGCCCCTGCTGACCCCCAGCCTCCCCTCCTTTCTACCTTCCTCTCCCTCAGGCTGGGAGATGGTCTTCCAGCATCCTCTTCAGGACCTCCCCACCGAGGCCCTGGGGAGAAACTGGAGCCTTCGTTTCCTGGGAGTCGGGGGCAAGTTCTGGGAGAAACGATTCCTCACATCCTTTAGAGCTTCTCTTATTTTCACAATTTTATTTTAAAATGATTTATTTATTTTTCCTTTTTTGTCAAGCCAAACCCACTTCCATATCGGGCATTGTTGTAAGAGCAAAGTCATCCAGAACCCTAAAGCCGTAAATACACTGGGGTGAAAGGAGGCTCCGCAGGGGGAGAGCATCCCCCACCCCAAGTCTTTCCCAGTTATTCCAGATCTCCAGCTTGTCCAGACATTAGCATTTTTTTTAAACCCTTAACTTCTGTGTATTGGCTCCTTGGTGGAAGAGTGGTAAGGGTGGGCCATGGGGGTCAAGTGACTTGCCCAGGGTCACACAGCTGGGAAGTGTCCGAGGCCGGATTTGAACCCAGGACCTCCTGTCTCTAGGCCTGACTCTCCATCCACTGAGCTACCCAGCTGCCCCCTATCCATTAGCATTTTGATCCAGATTCACCACTGGGGAGGTAGTTCCTGGGCCCTGTAGATGCCAGATCCGCCCATTAGGACTGGAGGTTCTAGAGGCCCAGGACTCTTGGATAGTTTTATCTCTCAGGCCCCCGGGCTGCATACAGTGGTTGCTGGATCCTGGAATTGAATGGAATAGAGTGGAATGGTGGGGCCACTCTCCCTGCCCCACCTCTAAATTCTTCAGTCTTGGCCAGGACAGGATTCAAACTAGTTTTAGATGAATTCATCTGAGAGTAGCTCCAATGCCAAGTTAAAGAGAGGGAGGCAGGGAGGCGGGTTCAAAGGTTTAAGAAGGAAGAAAGGCGAGACTAGACCAGGAGATTGGAGATGTGATGAAGAAAAGCAGCGGGGGCGGGGCATGAAAATGGACGAGGTGGGGGCTGGTAAGAGAGAGAAGACAAACCCAGGGGAATAGAGGGGAAAGACGAGAGCCCACAGAAGCAATTCCTAGAATCACAGAATTTCCGGTGGTTGGAGGGAGCCTGTATATGAGGCAGCTAAGCAATGCAGGGGAGCCAGCCCAAGTCCCAGGGTTAAGAAAGATCTCCATGAATACTCAACTTCAGATACATTATTAGCGGTGTGACCCTAGGCCAGTCACTTAACTTTTGCCATCTTCAATTCCTCCTCTGTAAAACTGGGATAATAACAGCACCTACCTTCCAGGGATGTCGTGAGGATCAAAAGAGATGATCCACGGAAAGTTTTTGGCAAACCTTAACGGCTCTCTTTAAATAGAAGCTGCCATCATCATCATCATCATTGTTTATTTGTTATTCACCAAGCGGTCCAGTCTCTTGCCACATGGATTTTTGGGGCAAACCTTCCAACGAGAGAAAAACAGTTCCACATTTGGAAGGTTTTGTTTGTTTGTTTGTTTGTTTTTTATGCCTGAATTTTCCTCTTTGCCCCTTTTCCCTACTGCTTCCATTTCTGACCTCCGGGGCCTCCTCCACAGGGGAGCCTTTCAGACATCTGAAGCCCCTTCCAGCCTTCTCCCTGAGCCTTCTGTCCATCTGTCCTTATGCCATGATCCAGAGGTCTTTCACCTTCCTGGTCCCCTTCCAGCTCATCGATCAATGCCCTCAGCGTTGAACATAATATGATCCTGATGTGACATCTTGAGGGCAAAGGACAGTGGGAGGGAGGATGAGCCCCTTTTTCTGCAAGCCATGCCAGATGCTCATTGGCAAAAGGGATTTCAAAATGAGGTAGCCAGTACTGATAAATGTTGTTCAGTCATTTTTCAATCAGGTTCAACTCTTTGTGACTCCCATTTAGGGTTTTCTTGGCAGATACTGGAGTGGTTGGCTATTCCCTTTTCTGGCTAATTTTACAGATGAGGAAACTGAGGCAAATGGGGTTAAGTGACTTATCCAGAGTCACGCAGCTAGTAAGTGTCTGAGGACAGATTTGAACTCAAGAAAATGAGTCTTCCTGCCTCCAGATCCAGAACTCTATCTACTACGCTACCTAGCTCCCCCTATTGGTAATGCTACTGAAAACCTGTCACATGCTAGACGTAGTGACCAGCTTCAAAGAGTTTAATGGAATTTAATAGAAAAAGTGCTAGTCTTGGTATTACTTGAGGCCTGGATTCTAATTTGCCTTTGATACTTTTTTTCTGTGAGGTTGGGATGCCATTTCACCTCAGTTTCTTTTCTTTCTTTTTTTAAACCCTTGTACTTCGGTGTATTGTCTCATAGGTGGAAGATTGGTAAGGGTGGGTCATGGGGGTCAAGTGACTTGCCCAGGGTCACACAGCTGGGAAGTATCTGAGGCTGGATTTGAACCTAGGACCTCCCGTCTCTAGGCCTGACTTTCAATCCACTGAGCTACCCAGCTGCCCCCTCACCTCAGTTTCTTGATCTATCAAATGGATATAATAATAGTGCCGCCTCCCAGGGTTACTGTAATGTTCATATGAAATCATAGGAGCACAGATTTAGAACTGGAAGATGTCAGGAGCCACCAAGTCTGGCTCCACCCTTTTTAGAAATGAAGACACTAAAGCAGAGATATGAAATATCTTTCTTAGTGTCACACAGCTCATGAATGTCTGAGGCAGGATCTGAACCCAGTGCCCCGATATACTAGATCATTCTGCTTCTGAGCATGCTGAGAAGCGTCTTGCCTGAGGGCACATACCTAACAGGTATGAGAAGGGAATCCTCCATGTCAGGTGCTGAAGTGCTGAACGAATGGCATCACTAAGGACGGAACAGCCAGAAGCCCCGGTGAAAGGAACAGGAGCCCAAGCTCCAGCCACATCACGATTTCAGAATACAACACACTTAGGGAGTACTTTGAGGAATATAAAAAGCTGTGCCGGCCTCAATTCTGCAAGTCAGAAAGAAAACTGCCTCTGATTGGTCGGTGCCATCCTGTTAGCCCAGAGCCGCCTCCAGACCCCTGAGAGGCCCCAAAAGATGGCAGGATTTTGCCTAAGGAAAGCCTGGAAATGAACCAGAATGTTAACATTTCTGGAGCCTTCCAAAGTGCCCCCAACTCAGCATCTGCCAAAGGAAAGTCAGGGGGCTCGTGCAGTGGCTCTTCTACTATCATCTGTGCATCTTCAAGGCTCAGGGGCCAGATCTCTCCCCTCTGGGTTCCATTCTAGAGGGCAAGAGGAAATGTTCCTCTTTCTTAGCCCAGTGATGGCGTGAACTTTTGATCCAATGAGATCTGCCCTTTGGGGCCCTGAAATCACTCCTCCTATGAGAAATGGGCAGGTCTGGTCCTTTCTGATTTCAGCAGTTGCATTTTAAAAATTATTTTGCCTACAAATTCTTGTAGCTCAGGGCTTTCTCTGTCTCAGAGTTTCCATTGGCTGGGATTATAACCCTGGTCATAAGGTTCTCCTCTGACCTCCAACCCCACAGTTCATCTGGCCCGATAAAGGAGAGAGAAGAGAGGCTGGAGCACCAGATGGATGATGGGAGCTTAAATATCACTTTGAACTTACCTGGGGAAATCTGGGCTCTCGCCTTGCCACGGCTCTGCCTACAAATGAGAGAATCTGACCAGACGATTTCCAGATTCTGGTTCTAGATGCTATAAATTCTTTACCCAAGGTTTTCATGGTTCCAAGGACCTATTCTTTTTATACCTTGAAACAGTGATCAGGGGCAACTAGATGGCTCAGTGGATTGAGAGCCAGGCCCAGAGATGGGAGGTCCTGGGTTCAAATTTGATTTTAGATACTATCTAGCTGTGTGACCCTGGGCAAGTCATTTAACCCGTATTGCCTAGCCCTTACCACCCCAATAAACAGTATTGATACTAAGACAGAAGATAGGGGGTTTTAAAAAGTTAATTAATTAACAGCATCCTGACAGGAGTTCAGGAAGCTTCAGAAAAGGAAAATATCATCTCTTCTAGTCTTTCCCATCATGTCATGGTGGTATCTAGGTGGCTGGGCATTCTTAATGCTATGCCACGTGGAATGTAAACTCTGACAGGTTCTATCTCGCTAATAAAATCCAGTGGATTTTATTTATATATTTATATACATAATATAATATATTCATGTAATATATTAACATATATTATTTCTATATATAATATATTTATGCAATATATCAATATATTTGTATATAATATATTCATGTAATATGTTAATATGATATATTAATATATGATACATTGCTGTGATATATTAATATATTATTACTTATTATTATAATGTAATTATTAATTATTGTAATAATATAATTATTAAGTACCTACTACATATACAAATCTGTGCTAGATGCTGGGGTGAAAATACTGAAAAATGGAAGAGCCCCCAAGCTCTCTAACGTAATAGATTATCCAGAGAAGCAAACACATTGAAAGAAAAATGGATCCAGGAAGGGAATCAGTCAAGGCTTCTTCTAAGAAGCGGTACCTGATCTGACTCTTGAGAGGTATGAGGGATTCTAAGAAGCCAAGGTCAGGGAGGGAAACATTCCGTGTATGGGGGACAGCCTGCGCAATTGCAAAGAGATGGGACAAAGCATTCAGGAAATCAAAAGTAAACCAGCTTGGTTTGAATATTACCAAGTTGGAATGGCTTCAGTTATGGGCCTGGCAATGTACTATTTGTCATCCAAGGTCCAACCTAGATACTAGAGGCTCATCACAAAAAGGTTGGCCACTAGGTCATGACTTTTTAGGTCACGGTGACCTTGACTTGATGGCTGAAATGAGGACAAAAACAGATTGAGAGAACCTATTTTCCGAGGGAACTGGGTTTAACCTTCATCTGAGGAAGAAGAGGGAGGAAGGGAGATGATCGGGAACTCTAATGTAATATAAAAATAATAAATTTAAAAGTAAAAAGAAGAAATGGGAAAAACAAAAAAGAGAGAGAGAAATGCCAAAGAAAGTCAATTTTCTCTTTTGCTCTTGCATGCATACACACGCACATGCACACACACACACACACACACACACACACACACACACACACACACATCCTTTGGGGCTCAAAAAAATGTTCAAAGAGGGGGCAGCTGGGTAGCTCAGTGGATTGAAAGCCAGGCCTAGAGATTTGGGAGGTCCTAGGTTCAAATCTGGCCTCAGACACTTCCCAGCTGTGTGACCTTGGGCAAGTCACTTGACCCCCCATTGCCCACCCTTACCACTCTTCCACCTAGGAGCCAATACACAGAAGTTAAGGGTTTAAAAACAAATGTTCAAAGAGGGGCTTTTTAACCAGACATGCTGTCTCAAGGAACACATATCCAGAAATGCATCTGCTTCAAACTCTTTAAAAAATAGTCTATTAGTGGATTGACATGGATTAGAATCTTATGCCAAAAGAGATAGGAAAAAAAAAAAAAAGAACAAGAGGACCTGTAACTGGCCTTGATGAATTCAGCTCACAAGATCCAGTCAAAGTTCATGCTTGAATATTGAGGATACTAGCAGATGGGATTGTTGAGTCACTGGTAGGGATGTTTATAAGATTTTGGGGGTACTTCAAGAATCCCTACAGGGCTACAGAAGGACAAATGCCATCTCAATTTTCAAAAAAGGGAAGAAAATAGAGCCTGCAAACTATAGAGTGCCAAGTCTGACTTAGAGTCCAGGGTAAATTCTAATTTATTTTTATTTTATTGATTAATTATGAAAAATTTTCCATGGTTATATGATTCATATTCTTTCTGTCCCCTCCTTCTGCTCCCCTCCCATAGCCAATGCACAATTCCATTGGGTTTTACATATGTCATTGATCAAGATCTATTTCCATATTATTAATATTTGCATTACGGTGATTGCTTGGAGTCTACATCCCCAATCATATGCCCATCAACCCATGTGATCAAGCAGTTGTTTTTCTTCTGTGTTTCTGCTCCCACAGTTCTTTCTCTGGATGCGGATAGCATTCTTTCTCATAAGTCAGGGTAAATTCTAAAACCAATTATTACCTAAAAGTCTGGTGATCAGAAAAAAATGTGATGATATAGAGGGAGCATGCCAGACTAACCTCATTTCATTTTCTGACAGGACTACTGAACTATAGAGATCATTTACTTAGAGTTTAGCTAAGCATTTGATAATAATAATTGTTATGATAGCTAGTCTTTATATAGTGCTTTAGGGTTCAAAAGACTTTATATTTGTTATCTCATTTGAGCCTCAGAACAAGCCTGAGAAGTAGGTGCCACTTTCGTCCACATTTTACAGATGGAGATACCGGGGCAGACAAAGATTGTAACTTGTCCACGATCACACAGCTAAGAAGTGTCTGAGACAGCATCTGAACTCAGATATTTCTGACTCCAAGTCCAGTGGTCTATTGACCACTAAGGTTCTCAATGAATACATACTCAGAGATACATTTGATTCAAATCCTTTCAAAATTAAAACCATTACAAATAAATCTATGGAAAAGATAGAGGAATATGGATTGGATAATAAATAGTAAACCTAAATGAATTCTAAAACAAATGAAGACTAGACTCAAAGAGTTGTCATGAATGTATCTTTGTAAATTCAGAATTCAGTCTACAGCGGAGATCTCAAGGACCACTGCTTGACACAGAGCTGCGTCACATTTGTAGCAATGGCTTTAGTGAAAGCATAGATTGCATAGTCTCCAGATTTTCTAATGAAACAAAGTTAGCCCATTGGAGGACAGAATAAGAAACCAACATTTATCTTGAAATGTTAAATATGTAAGATGAGATTTAATAGGGTTCAGGACATACTGTGGGTCAAATTTTGTCCACAAAAACAAACATGAAGAGGAGAAAAGAAGCAGGATGTGCCATCATGGACAGCTCAGAGCAGTTGTGGGGCCATTCCTCCATCCCTCAGAGAAGGGTCTTCATTGTTCCTGAGGCTAACAGCCAGCACTGCTTTTTATTTGTGGGTGGGAGATGTAGATGCTGGCCAGCCAGTTTCTGGGAAGCTCCAAAATGCACAAGCTGTCCTGATTTTATCTTATTAGAGATTTCAGATATTGCATGTACCTGATCCCTAATTCAGGGTTGCAACACCCAATTTTTGCGTAATTAGGTGAATTCCTGCGGTCCTTCCTCCTCCATATACATACACACATCTGAAAGTCTTCTCATTGTGCTGATTCAGGAGATAGTCTTTAAGAGTATTTGAGAAAACTGAGGCTGGAGATCCTGGATCCAAATTGGAAAAGAAGGCTAGAGAATGGGCATGAAGTCAGGAGAAGCTTGGTTTCAAGTTCTACCTCTGCGACTCACTAGATATGTGACCATGAACAACACATCTCTCTAAACCTCTAACTCTGATCTGCAAAATGGAGATAGGACTGAGTGTACCTCCATGGTGACTGTGTTGGAATGTTCAAAAATGAGATTTGGTTGGACCTGCAATTTCCTCGGTACTGGAAACTTCCAGTGAGGAAACTCCCTCTGCCAGTGTAAGTCAGCACCTTTCTCTGCAGCTTAGGGAAGTGACTTGCCCAGTGTGCTAGAGCAAATATCTGTCACAAACCAGACTGAATCCAGGACTTCTTAAGACCAACACTGGAGCCTTTATCCATTCCACTGCTCTGCCTCTCATAGAACAGGAACGTTTCATAGACAACATTGTTTCAGTGCCCTCCTCATTCTTTTTTTTTTTTTTTAAACCTTTATCTTTTGTATTAGAATCAATAGTGTATATTGAGTAGAAGAGCAGTAAGGGCTAGGCAATCAGGGTTAAGTGACTTGTCCAAGGTCATATAACTAGGAAGTATCTGAGATCAAATTTGAACCCAGGATCTTTTGTCTCCAAGCCTGGCTCTCTATCCACAGGGCCACCTCACTGTCCCAGGGCCCCACTCATTTGTAAATAATGGAAATAAAAGAGAGAAAAGTGACTTCATCATTCAAGTCAACAAACAGTTGAGTCCCTTCAATGTACAAGGCAACATTGCCTCAGTGGTAGAGATAATAATAACTTCAGTTCATTCCCCACTTCTGCTGAATCAGGCCTGACACCAATGCTTGCGCTCATCTGTCAGGCCCTGGGGGGTGCTGGGAATACAAACACAACAGAAGTGAGAAGGTCCCTACCATCAGAGAACTCCCCTGCTCTTGGCAGAATGAGAGGTGGAGAGAGGGAAGTGAAGGGGGCCTAGAACAGCATCCTGGGATATACACGGGTGTAGATGATGGGACATGGAGGACACAAAAGAGGAGTCAAAGATGAACAGTCAATCACAGGGAAGAGGCCAAAAGATCCCGGGGTTCTTAGAGTCTGGGTGGCTCGGCCTCGATCTCCAAGGCTACCAGTCTACTTCTGGCTCGCCTTATCATCTGTCTCCACAGGTATAGAAGCCTTCAGTTCAGTTGCTTTTGATTCTGTTCAATTGAATTCATTTTAATGGAACCAGCATTTGTGATGGATCACGTAGGTGCCTGATGCTGTGCAGGGGATACAAAGACAAAACCCAAACAGGCTCTGCCCTGGAAGATCTTACATGCAAAAAGGAGGGAGGAGGAATGGCATGTACCCATAAAATTAAACACAGAATGTACAGTAAACAATTTTCAGGGGCATTAGCACTCGGGGAGGTCAGAAAAGTCCTCACAACTGTGGAATGTGATAGACTTTGCTACTAAAAGCAAGGCAAGAATCCAGGACAACTCTGAGCGGCTTAGGACAAAAAATGCTAGCCACATGGAGAAATTAAAAAATTAAATAAAAAAAAGTCCTCACACAGCAGAGGAGGCTGGAGGTGAGCCTCAAAGGAACCAGGGCTTCTAAGAAGCTAAGAGGAGGAAAGAAAGCATTGCAGGCATGGAGAACCAACCGCCTCTTAGCCCATGCAAAGTTATGAAGATGAGATGAACTGTTACCACTGAGGAATAAGCTATAAGCCAGTTTATCTGAAATGTAGAATTGGTGAAGGAGCAATATGCAATAAGCCTTCCAGGCAGAAGGAGCCAGCACATATATATATATATGTAAATATGTATATATAAATAAAAATATAATATAACATTATATTATATTATATCATATTATATTATATTATATCATATCATATCATATATCATATTATATCATATCATATTATATTATGTTATATATATAAAAGGCTTTAAATAAAACCTCAAAAGAATAGTTTGTGTTCGACCCCAGAAAATAAAATGGGAACTTTTGGAGCAAGGGGAATGAGTGGCATGGTCAGACTGTACTTTCAAAAGATGAATTTAGCATCTGTGGGGAGGGTACCATTTGTGTGATCCTGGACAAATTATTTAGCCTCTGGGGGCCTCAGTTTTTTCATCCTTGGAATGGGGGGAGGGCAGTGATAACACACAGATTCTGGTTTTTAAATGACTTAAGGTTTTGGAATCTAGTTTGTAACCTAGGAAATGTTTTACCAAGGTAATGGTGTAATGTTTAAAGGATGTGGTGTGTTAGTTAATTAAATGATAAATGACTGATTTATTTTAAATGGTTGATTAAAAATACCCTCCACAAAAAGGAGACTTGTCACCTTGGCAATATTAATTTTCTTAATTTATCTTAAATTTGATTGCAGTGAGCACCCCTAATTAACCTGATTTTTTGCTGATAATCACTCTCAATGGAATCAAATCAAAAATCCGGGGATGGATTGAGCGGCACTCAGAAAGAAGCAGCCCTCCGCGCACTCATTCAGCGCACAGGATATAGCTTGGTCCAGGTAGGAACCCTCAGTGCTGTGCTCCAGAGCTCTTGTCTAAGTAGAGTTTCATGTGGCTGGGCTTGGTGGGGTTGAGGCCTCACGAGGTCAGCATTTGCTCATCTGACTCCAAGATGTGTGATCTCCTTCAAGGTAAGAAGTCCCCCATGGGAAAGTTACCAAGGCAACCCTTTCATCCCTTTAATCCTTAAGCTCCCAGATGGTTTTGCTTTCTTTGAATGGAATGAGGTCATAGACTTTGAGATGGAAAGGAACCTGGGGGTCATCGGGTGTCTTATTTTAATAATGTGGAAATGGAGGATCAGACATGGTGAGTGATTTGCTCCCATTAAGAGCATGGCCAGGATTTGGACTCAAGTCCTCTGTCTCCAAATCTAGTTCTTTATATATTATTTCATCTATGATGTTACTCCCAGTCTGAAGAATCATTTTAGCATAATTGGGGCAGCTAGGTGCTCAGTGGTTTAGCAGTCAGATCTAGAGATGGGAGGTCCTGGGTTCAAAACTGACCTCAGATACATCCTAGCTGTGAACCTGGGCAAGTCATTTAATCCCCATTGCTTATACCTTATTGCTCTTCTGCCTTGGAACCAATATACAGTATTTATTCTAAGAGAGAAGATAAGAGTTTAAAAAAAAAAAAACTAAGCATAATTACAACTTCAATTCAACAAACATTAAGCAATAGTTAAGTTGCAGCTGGGTAGTGCAATGGATAGAGTACTGAGCCTGAAGTCCTTCCTGAATTCAAATGTGATCTCTAGCTGTATGACCCTGGGCAAGTCACTTAACCCTGTTTGCCTCAGTTTCCTCAAATGGAAAATGAGCTGGAGAAGGAAATGACAAACCACCCCAGTATCATTGCCAATAAAAGCCCAAAAGGGGGTCACAAAGAGTCTGACACAACTTAAAAAATGACTGAATGATAACAACAACAAAAGTACAAATCAACTGTGTTAAAAGCTTGGGAGACAAAACTGAAATCGAGACAGTTACAGCCCTCATGGAATTTACATTCTATTGGAAGCATTCCCTCCCCTCCCAAACATGGGATTTCATCCATGTAAGAAGCTCCCTGTGAGAAAACTAGAGTTTTCACTCAGAGTGAGGATCATCCGGTCTCACCTGTCACATGTCCTCTCTGTGACACTTGGTGAGTCACAGAA
>NC_058131.1:717720637-717732455 GCF_016433145.1 Gracilinanus agilis
CCCAGCCTTCATGGTGGGAGCCTTCCTTTGGCTCTCTGACCATGCAGAGGTCATATTAGAGCACATGGACTATGATTCACTGCTTATCCTTCTTGTTACATGGCTGGCCCTTTTTTGAGTGGAGGGCAATATGTTTCTTTGCTGACATCTTGTATGCACTTTCTTGGGCACAATTCTTCACAGAGGAGTGTATTTACATCTACTCTGCACTTCCTTATTGCTCTTCAGGTGAGCCTAAATTCTGATGCTTTGGTAATGGGAGAGCCACAGTTTACCTGGCTAATAGACAGCACCTTGAGGAGACGATATGGGGTAAAAGGAAAGACTTTTGATCTTGACCAGTGGTTCCCAGACATTTTTGGCCTCCCACCCCCTTTCCAGAAAAAATATTCCTTAGCCTCCTGGAAATTAATTTTTAAAAATTTTAATAGCAATTAATAGGAAAGATAAATGCACCTGTGGCCATCACTGCAGCACCCACCAGGGGGCGGTGGCGCCCACTTTGGGGATCACTGCTATATAGTATGTATGTATATATTATGTGCATAATATACATTTCTGTACATATATAGGTGGAGAATGCATCATTCATATATGTATTTATGTGTGTGAATGAGTGTTGCCACCATTAGTTTGGCGCTTTAGGAAAATCATTTTGGCGACCCTTCAGTACATGGACTAGAGTGGGGTGAGACTTGAGACAGGGAGATCCGCTCCTAAGAGTCCAGATAATAGGTGCTGAGGTGGGACGTGGTCCTGAAATGGGAGGGCAGGGTGAATGACTGTGGAAGCAGGGGGGGGGGGAGGGGAGGAAGAGGAAAAGGGAGCATACAGGAGAGATGAGGTGAAGCTAGAAAGAAGATTTAGCTATTTCTTGGATATGTGAGGGGAGTGCGAGTTTCTGAAGAGTCCAGGAGAGCACAAAGACTGGGAAGGGAGGTAACTGGAAGACAGGCAGTGCCCTCAGCAGAAACAGGAGCTTGGGAAACAGAGTACGTTTGGAGGGAAAGAGAATTTACTCCGTTTTGGACATGTCCATTTTGAATTGCCCAGGAAATGAGAGAGAGAAATGAAGGCTGAGAGCAAACCACTCCTATCTAGTAGCCAAGAAGATCCCAAATGGGGTCACAAAGAGTCAGACATGACTGAAAAATGACTGACACGTGTATTATTATATATAATGGATATTATGAATTCTATAAAATGAATATTACAAGTCAAAATTATATACATACTTGAAATGAGTATCATATGTTATGAATTATATACTATGAATATTACAAAAGAAACATAGTAAATATATATATCAAATGTGATTATCTATCACTGTTCCTCAGGCCAGGAATTCACTTCATTCTCACTCTACCTTTTTGAATTTCTCATTTCCTTCAAGTCTCAGCTCAAAGAACCATGTTCTCCATGTGGTCTTCCCTAGTTATGGAACCTCCTCTCCTCCCACCCTAGGGCATCATTTTGCCTTTGCTTGGCATCTCTTCTGTATATCCAGTGATTCCCAAAGTGGGCGCTACTGCCCCCTGGTGGGTGCTGCAGCGATCCAGGAAGGGGGTGATGGCCACACTTTTTTTTGTATTACATTCTATTCTGAATTCAATAAATAGTTTCATAATATCCAGGGGGCGCCAAGTAATATTTTTTTCTGGAAAGGGGGCAGGAGGCCAAAAAATTTTGGGAACCCCTGATATATAAATGTTTGTGCGTGCTGTCTCCCCCTCTGCAATGTAATAGTGCCCTTGAAAACAGTCATTATTTTGCTGTTGACTTAGAGATCCTCAAACCCTAGCACAGTGTCTGATACATAGCAGAAAGGCTTTTTAGAGTTAGATTTTCGAGAGTTCATTTAAGCTAGGAGAGTTCTTTCAGTTTTTCAGCTTTATTTAGTATCTTTTTTTATATGATTTATTTTTTAAACCCTTAACTTCTGTGTATTGGCTCCTTGGTGGAAGAGTGGTAAGGGTGGGCCGTGGGGGTCAAGTGACTTGCCCAGGGTCACACAGCTGAGAAGTGTCTGAGGCTGGATTTGAACCTAGGACCTCCCATCTCTAGGCCTGACTCTCCATCCACTGAGCTACCCAGCTGCCCCATTTTATTTAGTATCTTAATGCAAACCTTCAAGGTGTTTTCCGCCGAGGAGCTACTGACCCCAGAACGCAGTCTCCACTCAGATAAGTAATCCACACAAGCTTCCAAATGGCCGATGACAGAATTTTGTGAAGCTGCCCGCTGAGGAAAGAGATTCTTTTTCTAGTTTCCAAAGGGAAATTTAATCATTGAAAATCTAGTTAGCCAGAAGCAAAGGTATTTAGCGTAGCATAGATGGGAACTGTGGAATGGAAAAGGGCTCCATCACTTTTTGTTATTATTTGTAAGAACGCTCTGAGGATTAAAACAAATTAAGATTTTTTAAAAAATCAATGGCCATTTCTATACAGTTGATGTCTTTTAGCCCAATAAATGTTAACAATGTTTCAAATGTGATACTCTAACCTCTGTTGCTATTAGGAGAGAAACATTGTAACAGATGTTGATGTCACTTTGTTGAAATAACTTAAGTAAATATTCGTGTTTGGGGTGTTACAAATGGAACACATCATGCCAACCTTAAAAGAGTAACAATGTAACAAATATTGATGTTAGCGTGTTGCAAATGTTAACAAAGGAAGCTGAAATTTACAAACGTTCAGACCAAGACAGTCTCCTTTCTTGTTCAATGACATCCCAAGAGAAAAAAGGCAGAGATGAATCTTGACAATTGCAGGCTTAACCATTCATATTCCAAGACATTCACAGAGAGTGTTTTATTTGGGGTCATCTTAGCAGCTTTTTTTGTGGCCCAATAGCTTTCAGCTCTATCTGATTCTGTATGTATCCTTTTCAATTAACTGAAGTCACAAATGTCCTAATGGAAGAACCGCCTTGCAGCCCCTGGATTCAGGACTAAAAGGCCGGCATTTCAATGTTGGCTCTGCCCCCTTTACTTCCTGAATGACCTGAATTAACTCACCTAAATTCCTTGGGCTCCAGTTTCATAGAATTTCATATTTGGAAAGACCATCTGGCACAGCAAGACTCGGAGCGGCCACTGCAATATAGCCCACGAGGAGGCACGTAGCTTTGGCTTGGAATCTGCCATTCGGAGCAAAGTCACTGCCTCCTAAGAGAGTCCATTCTGCTAACTTAGGACAGGACTGTCAGGAAGAAGGTTTTCCTGATACTGAGTCTAAAGGCCTCTTTGCCATTTCTACACAATGTGTCCAGTTTTCTCTTCTAGGGTTCTGCAGAGTAATTCTAACCCACCTTCCACATTCTCAATTAAATACCTCATTATGTCCAGTGTACTCCTGGGTCTAACAGACTGGATCTGTGATTCAATTGATATAAAACTCACCGGGAGAAAATTCTCTCTGCCAGTGAAGAAGGGCAATTGTTTGGCAGCTTCTCATCCTAGAGAGCTGTCTGGGCATTGGGAGGTGAGCTCCCACTGGCAATAGGCATCGGGCAGGACTAGAGAGCGGGTCTTCCTGACTCCAAGGCTGGCTTTCCTTGTAGTATGCCAAGCTGCCTCTGACCTGGCATGTAGTGTGACTTCAATATATCCATACTGAATTGAAATAAATCCTACCACTCTCAAGGAGCGTTTCAATTTACTTATCTGTGAAAGGAAGGGATTAGAATGGATGATCTCAGGACAGTGCTTCAGGAGAGGTCATTTGTGAGGTAAAATGGAGCACAGTGGAAAGAGTTCTGACTCGGGAGGCAGAGGACATGGGTTCAAATCCTGACTTTGTTCTTGACTATCCAGATGACCTTGGACAAGTCACTTAAAGTCCCGGGGCCCCGTTTTGCTCAACTATAAAATTGCAAGGTGGAACTAGCTAGCCTCTGAGGTCCCTTTCAGCCTTAAATCTTTGGCCCAGTTTAAATTCATTGTCTTTCCAAGGGCTTGTTGAAGAGTTTGACATTGTTCCAGATCAACCTCTCACACAGAAGGAAGATTGAAATCGGGGCAAGGTTGGAGGAACTGTATTACCTGAACCTTCCTATTTCTGGGCTTTTTTTCTTTTCACCTTGAAAGACCAACAGAGCTGCCTGTGGTGGAGCATTGCTTCAGGATAAGAGTGCCCCATCAGCTCTCTGTATGAGCCTCAAGAAACCCCGTGGTACCATGTTCCTTTGACTTTGGATGCCAAAGCCGATCAAATCCAGTGAGAGGCTTAGGGGCAAGGCCTGAATCAAGGCATCCCTGTAAGGCGATTGAGTGAGGCCTAGCTTTTTAGCAGGAGTAAAACTTTTAATTCAAGGAACCATCGCTCTGATAAGGAAGAAAGGGTCCCTTCATCGCAGGAAGTATAAAGCTAAGAAACACTTTAACATTTAGTTTTACTCCTATTTCAAGAAGCCATGGGGGGGGGGGGGGGGTAGGTTGGGAGCTAGCCTTGAAGTCAGAATGGCCTGGATTTGAATTCTGCTTTTTTTTTTTTTTTTAAATTTTAAACCCTTAACTTCTGTGTATTGGCTCCTAGGTGGAAGAATGGTAAGGGTGGGCAGTGGGGGTCAAGTGACTTGCCCAGGGTCACACAGCTGGGAAATGTCTGAGGCCGGATTTGAACCCAGGACCTCCCATCTCTAGGCCTGACTCTCAATCCACTGAGCTACCCAGCTGCCCCTGAATTCTGCTTTCAACATGGATTAGTCATGTACCCTTGGGCAAGACATTTAAGCTCCCTCAGTTTTGGCCTGCTCATCCATAAAATGGGAATAATAACCATAGTACTCATTTTACAGCATGGTGGAATAGTGTGGAGTACTAGGGGCAGAGAGGTGGCCTAGTGGATAGAGTGTTGGGTTTGGAAAAAAAGAACTGAGTTCAAATCCTGACTCAGAAATATGTTATTCTATGTGTCTCTGGAAAAGTCATTCAACCCCTCTGAGCCTTAGTTTCCTCATATGCAAAGGGATGGGGCTGGTCTTGAGGGCCTCAGAGACCCTGTCCAGTTCCAGATCTTTCATCCTAGTAGCAGAGAAAGAAATCTGGATTTGAAATACCCGAGTCTCCTCCCAGCTCTGCTCCTGGGCAATCTGGGGCAAGTTCCTGTTCTCTGTCCTTCAAATTCCTCATCTGTAAAGTAAAGGAGTTGAAGCTGGTCCTTTTCAGCTTTAAATGCTATAAGATGAAGATGCTTCTCTTTGGGACTCAGCTTCCTCACCTTTAAATTGGGTGAATGGAGTGGCTAGACTCTGTCCTCGAAGGTCCCTCGTAACTCCACGTCTATGAACCAAGTGATTTCATCTCACCAGGTCTCAGTTTCCTCTTCTGTAAAATGAGTGGATTGGGCTAGATAGCCTTGATGGTCCCCTCGAACTCATAACCATTTGGCCTGTTGGACCAGATGGGGAGAAGAAGGGCTTTGTAGCCCTCCGCCGCCTCCACTCTATCTTGTTAACTGGCAGTCGGTCACCCAGCATTTATTCAGCATGCCAGGCATTGTGGGAGACACTGGAGACACTAAGAGAGGTGGAAACGTGGTCCGGGCAAAGAGCTCAGGTCCTAATGGGAGAGAGAAGGGAACAATGACGGGGCTCCAGCATGGAGGGGAGGTGCTTTCCCAGGCCTGGGGGTTGAGGCCACCGAGAAAGACCTCTTCTGGAAGACAGAGCTTGAGCAGAGTCTCCCAGGAGGTCCCGAGGCACAGAAAGCATTCCCAAGGATGCAGGGGGTGGGGTGGGGGGAAGCTGGCCCAAATCCACAGAATTGGGGGGAGCATATTGTGTCTGAGGCAAAGCAAGGGGGACTCTGTGGCTGGACCACAGAGGCCACCCAGAGGAGAAGTAGAAGAGCCTGGAAAGGTAGCCTGGGACCAGGATGTGTAACAGAAGATGTTCTGTTTGACTTGCTGGGCCGGCACCTTAGGAAGATCAGGTGATAGCTAGCGGGCAGAGGAGACCATTAAAATAGACTTGTTGAAGAATGAATAAAGGAATCCAGCCTCAGCCACTTCCCAGCTGTGTGACCCTGGGCAAGTCACTTGACCCCCATGGCCCACCCTTACCACTCTTCCACCAAGGAGCCAATACACAGAAGTTAAGGGTTTAAAAAAATTAAAAAAAAAAAAAAAAAAAAAAGAATGAACGAAGGTTGAAGAGGGATGTGGGGCCAGACTGCGGAGGGCTCCGATTGCCACACTAAGGAGCCTGCACATTCCCCTGAGGAGCTCCTCTCCTTTTTGATTTGCTGGGCAGAATTAAAGGTGTGACATATGGGAAATGCGCAGAATCAGAAGGTCACAGAATTTCTGAATTTCAGAGCTGGGAGGAGACCTCTGTTACCATCTAGTGTGCCCCCATGTCCAAAAAGGAATCCCACGCAGTCAGTGATGGGCCTGCCAAGCCTTGGCTTGAAGTCTGTCCAGGAGAGGGAAGCCCATAACTTCTGGGGAGGCCCATTTTCCTTTTGAATAACTCTCTGTTTTCTTTTCTTAATAAAATTCCAGTCTCCCCGGGGGCAGCTGATTGAGAGCCAGGCCTAGAGATAGGAGATCCTGGGTTCAAATCTGACCTCAGACACTTCCCAGCTGTGTGACTCTGGGCAAGTCACTTGACCCCCATTGCCCACCCTTACCACTCTTCTGCCTTGGAACCAATACACAGTATTGCTTCTAAGACAGAAGGTAAGGGGTTAAAACATTTTTTTTTAATTCTGCTTTCCCATCTTTTAGCAATACTATTTCCCCTGATGTTTGCCCGATCTCTAGAGCCTGTTATCTTCGATTCCAGCTCAGTCGTATAGAAATGGCTTTAACGTCAGGCTCAAGCGAGCTTCAGCATCGCTACTAAGTTGCTGCAGGAATAACGCGGTTCCTGAAAAACCGATTTGTCTCTTTTATTTAAAAAAAAAAGTAGTTGAAGCCTAAACTTGCCTGTTTGTGATTCTGACGCTTCCCGGTGATGGGGCCTCGTGTGGGCTTTACTGGTTGCTCTGCAAGCTCCTCCATCCTGGCCACTTCCTGCCTCTCCACCTTATTGCTCATCACTTCCTCCCTTGCACTCTCTGAGCCAGCCTTTCGGGACTGCCTATTGGTTGTTCTCGGCACAGCCTTTAAGCCGAGGAGACGTGAGCTTCAGTCTTATCTGTGAACGTCCTGACAGCCTCTCGGGGGCTGGAGTGGAGGCTCCAAGTCCCAGAGCTGTCGCCCCTCCTGCCTAGAAGGAGGCCTTCCACCAAGAGAAAGCACGGCTCTGCTCCTGTCCCAAAGATAATGGAAGGAGAGCAATGGCCCGCATTTCCAAAGGTCTCGCTGGGGATTATCTCAGTTGAGCCTTGCCGCAGCACTGAGGGGCAGACATTATAGTCACTCTGATACCCATTTCACAGATGAATAAACTATTAGTGGGAGCGTCTGCCTAGGTCAAGGTCCCACCGTTAGAGCGAGATTTGAACCCTGGTTTTCTTGGCCTCGAGTCTAACATATTCACTCATTTATGTTGGAGCTCTCAAGAGATCCTTGAAGCCACCACTAAGAGGCATCGGTCATCCGGTGGGCCCAAAGGAAGAGGAAATGGACCCGCGGCTTAATGCCATACCGTGTTCCTGTAGCCCTCGATGTAGAAGAACACACGGGGGAGGAGATGTTCCCGGCTCTCAAGGTGCTGCCACCTGGTTAGAAGATTGGAAGGCAACGAAGAGAAAGCTGGAGGTTCTCCAGATACGGCCCACAGGAAGAGCAAGGGAGACTGAGCCCAGCAAGCCCTTATTTTGTTTGTTTGTTTTAACCCTTAGCTTCTGTGTATGGCTCCAAGGCAGAAGAGTGGCAAGGGTGGGCAATGGGGGTCAAGTGACTTGCCCAGGGTCACACAGGTGGGAAGTGTCTGAGGCCAGGTTTGAACCCAGGACCTCCTGTCTCTGGGCCTGACTCTCCATCCACTGAGCCACCCAGCTGCCCCCTCCATGATTTTTTTTAATAAACCCTTAACTTCTGTATATTGGCTCCTTGGTGGAAGAGTGGTAAGGGTAGGCAATGGGGGTTAAGTGACTTGCCCAGGGTCACACAGCTGGGAAGTGTCTGAGGCCAGATTTGAACCTAGGACCTCTTGTCTCTAGGCCTGACTCTCGATCCACTGAGCTACCCAGCAAGCCCTTAGAAGTCCAGAACAAGCACACATGAAGCAACATGCCAGAGTGTCCCTGCTGGGCCACTGGCCTGGGCCATTCCCTTCCCACTTAAAGGCACCTTTAAAAATCAGAAAACTGCCCTCCTCCCCCTTACGTTCACACATAAGCACCCAGAGAGATCACAGTGGGCCAGCCTGAAAGTCCCAGCAGTCATCTAGCCCAGGCTCCTTTAGGCATTATTATTCTAATATTTTTCTAGTTTCTAATAATTATTCTAATGATTTGATGGATCCATGATGTTTTCAATGGGTTCCTTTAAAGATGCCAATTATAGTCCTTCTATATATTGTATATATGTGTGTGTGTTATATTGTTATGGATTATCTAAATAATATTAATGAGTATTACTCAATTAAATATGTTAGTAACATATGTGTGTGTGCATGAAACCATTTTGCATGTTGTCTCCCCAGTAGACTGTCAGCTCCTTGAAGGGAAGGCCCACAGCTTCCCCTTTTTTCCTTTCTCCGATGTTTGGCGTGGTATACAGGAGGCACTTAATAAATGCTTGAAGGTGATGACGATAATGTCCCACCATGAGGTCGCCCTAACGGCAGTGGTCCATCATGACCACCAAGTCATTTTTTTCTAGCAGTTCCCAAATAGGTCATTCCAAAACCTCAGCTGAGGATGATCAGCCCGCAGTTGTCTCCTCCACAAGAGAGCAAATGGAAAAGTACTTTGGCCCGTTGACTCTTCCCCAACCACTGGGCAAAACTGCCAGTGACCCAGATAGGCATATTCCTGGAAGATAAAACGTAAGGCCCCCGGCCTCCTTCTTCCCTCGCTTGTCAGTTGCTGCCCATCTCAGGACATTAGCTCAGGCACACGGTGCGTGACCCCCAATGTCTTAAATAGGCAACAAAACTCCCCAGGGTGATTGGGCCAGCAGAGCCCTAACCCGCCCCCCCCCACATGTTTCCCTAAGCTCCGTGTCCAGCCGCCCACACCCCGGGGCTATTTTCAGCCTCAGAAGAATCCCTGTGTCCACTGGCCGGACATGCCAGAGGGCGGTGTGGATGGGTCTAAATGGGGGAGCAATTTGAAGTCATTAAAATAGGGAGATGGCATGTACACCGCCTGGGGAAGAGGAGAGCTCGAGCATGCCATGCAAGGGAAATCTGGCCGAGAAGTTATTTATTTTCACATTCTAGCCACATTAGGCCACCATGCCCTCCCCGTCCGTCCTCCTCTGGGTGACCTTTAAGGCATCGCCCTGAAGCTTCGTATCCCCCAGGGGATCCTTGTGGCCATCAGAAAAGGAGAGAGAGGGCTTCTTGGCTTGTGGTTCCAACTCAAAGACCCACCAGAACTCCAAGACCTGCAGTTCATGGGAGCAAAGAGAGGCAGACCATGAGAGCCAGAGCTCTGCTCACAGGAAGAGGAAACAAATCAGGACCGACGACAACCCTGGATCCTTGATGATTATGGATAAGTCAGTCAATGAAAACTAACGCCAGCTTCTCCTCCCCTTTAGAGTCTAATTGCTGTTCCAATTGGTATAAATAGTCTACACTGGTGATGGGCAAACTACAGTCCATGGGCCAGATGCAGCCCCCTGAAATGTTCTATCCAGCCCACGTGACATTATTCCTAAGAGTACAATGAGGACGATACAGTACAATGAAACTTCGAAAGAGCTGCCTTAGAAACAGACTGACAGAGGAGCATTTCCTTTCCTTTGGCCCCTCTTTAAAAAGTTTGCCTATCACTGGTCCACACCATGAGCTGAGAAGTCTGAGGGGAGAAAAAGAAAAGTTTCAAGTCAGGAACCAATTGGAGTTAGAATTAGAAAAAAAACCGTTAGAAGTGAGAAGGAGCTCGGAACTTGGAACACAAAATGTCAGCCCCAGGAGGACTAAACTGTCAGAGATGGGCAGGACCTCGGGATATGGCATATCAGAACTAGGAGGTATTGGAGAAGATTCCCTGTGAAATCTGGGGGCCCCTTGAAGTAGAGAACGACGGGTCTGAGAAGCATTTTAGAACACAGAATGTCAGAGAGGGGAGGAATGTGTGAACCTAGAATGTTGGAACCTCAAGGAACCTTAGGACGAAGGATATCCGAGCTAGGAAAGATTCCAGAAAGTCCAACATGGAACTTGGGATTTTGGATGACCCTCAGAACATTAAATAAGGACTCTGAGGACCAGAAGAGCCCCAGGATACAGAACGTGGATATTGGAACTGGGAGGAACTGAGAGCAAAAGAACCTAAACGGTCTGAGCTAAGGGGAACATGAAACTTCTCCTCATCCCTTCACCTACTAGAGCCTTTCCTTCCAAGGTTACTGTCTTACCCATAGCTGTAAATGGGACATATTTACATGCATGCATGTATGCACACATACGTGTGTGTACCATGTTTTCTTCCCCCTTAGAAGTAAGCTCAACTGGGACAAGGACTGATTGGTTTTTGTCTTTGTAACCCCAGGGCTTAGCCCATAGTAGGTATTTAACAAAAAAGGAATTAAGAGGAAACATAGAACATAAAGGATAAGAGTAAATCATAAGGATGATAAGAGATCAGAGAGCACGCAGTTCCTCCCATTTGTTTACAGATAAGAAAACTGATTCTGAAGAACAAGTGAGAAGAAATCAGTGAGAGAGGGCACTGGATAAACAGGAGAGCCTTACAATTGCCCTGTAATGTGTACTGCAGAAAACTCCATTTTTAATCCCATTTTATAGATGAAGTAACTGAGGCTGTGGTATTGAAAAAGGCAGAAAGTCACTGAAGTGACTTGAGCATAGACAAGGCATATGGCTATGAAATATGAGAGGCAGGATCTAAACCCAGCCCTTCTTTTTTTTTTTTTTTTTTTAACCCTTAACTTCTGTGTATTGGCTCCTTGGTGGAAGAGTGGTCAGGGTGGGCAATGGGGGTCAAGTGACTTGCCCAGGGTCACACAGCTGGGAAGTGTCTGAGGCCAGATTTGAACCCAGGACCTCCTGTCTCTAGGCCTGACTTTCAATCCACTGAGCTACCCAGCTGCCCCTTAAACCCAGCCCTTCTTGACCTTAAGTCCTGGGCTCTTTCCATTATACCCTTCAAACTTTTACTCATGCTCTGATTTCACTGAGAAGTTCCAAAGACATGGAGCTCCCTCTCAAAGCACGGAAGGCGACCCATAGCCTGGTCGTTCACTTAGGAACCAGGCTGAATCTAGCCAGCTCCAAACAGACAAAACCCGCCATTTTCCCCCAGAGTACGCCAGACTGTGACTCTCTGTGGCATGTAAAGAGACTCTTGGAATGGAGCTGGTGTCATTCCAGTTACTGGCCAACTGAGGACCAGAGCACAATGAGTATATCCTGGAGCCCTCTACTGTTTGGGAGGCTCTCCACGGAAACACAACCAAAAAGCAAACACCTTCTAGCTAAAGATCTCCAGGATCTGGCCAGAAACGACCGTCATGGGAAGCCTCGGCTAGTTTCAAAGGTCGAGAGAAAATTCCATTCTTGATCCCTGGGAGTCTGCAAGGATGAGGGTAAATGATTATTCAGTGGTGGGGGCTCTTGCTGGAGAGCTGAAGTTAGGACTGTTGTTGTTGTTGTTGTTGTTGTTGTTGTTGTTGTTGTTGTTGTTGTTGTTGTTGTTGTTGTTGTTGTTGTTGTTGTTGTTGTTGTT
>NC_058131.1:717732793-717753168 GCF_016433145.1 Gracilinanus agilis
TTCTTCTTCTTCTTCTTCTTCTTCTTCTTCTTCTTCTTCTTCTTCTTCTTCTTCTTCTTCTTCTTCTTCTTGTGGTGGTGGTGGTGTTGGTGGTGTCATTTCGGTTGTGTCTGACTCTTTCTGACCCCATTTGGGGTTTTCTTGGCAAAGTTACTGGAGAGGTTGGCCATTTCCCTCTCCAGCCCATTCTACAGATGAGAAAACTGAGACAAAACTGGTTAAGTGATGTGCCCAGGATCACATTCCTAGTAAGAGTCTGATGATGGATTTGAACTCAGGACTTCTTGACTCCAGATCTGGCACTTTATCCCCTGAACCACTTAACTCTGGCTCCTAATTAAGAGTATTTTGGTTCAAACCAAACCTCAGACACTTTGTAGCTGTACAATAATCTCTCTGGACCTCTGTTTCCCCATATTTAAATGAGGGTGAGAAGATCCTTCCCTCAGAGGACTGTTATAAAAATCAGCTGAGAATAACAATCCGTACAGCATCTTGAGATCGGCAAAGTCCTAGACCGATATTTTCTCATTTGATTCCTCACAAAACCCTATGAAGCACAGGCCCATTTTGTAAATGGGGAAATGGAGGTAGAGAGAAGTTAAGTGACTTGCCTGGGACCACACAGCTGGTGTCCGAGGCAGGTTTTGAACTCAGGTTTCTGTGACTCCAAGTCCAGGGTTCTAGCTGCTAAGACACCTACTTCTTTGAGATCATTGTAAATATGTAAAGTGCATTAGAAACCCTCGATTGGGTTCGAAGTATCATGTGATATTGTTAGAAGTAGAAGGATTCCTCAGAAAGGGTCTTGTCTGAAGCCTCTCACATTACACTCAGAGAACCCGAGATCGAGAGAGAGGAAGGGATTAAAAGAATAGGGCTGGGGGCAGCTGGGTAGCTCAGTGGATTGAGAGTCAGGCCTAGAGACGGGAGGTCCTAGGTTCAAATCCGGCCTCAGACACTTCCCAGCTGTGTGACCCTGGGCAAGTCATTTGACCCCCATTGCCCACCCTTACCACTCTTCCACCTATGAGCTAATACACAGAAGTTAAGGGTTTAAAAACAAAACAAAACAAAACAAAACAAAAAAAAGAATAGGGCCCTCTAGATTTGGAACAGCAAGAACTTTAGGGAGAGGCTAGTCTAGTCCTCTCATTGGAAAGATGTTAAAATGCAGTCCTAGAGGGCAGCTGGGTAGCTCAGTGGATGGAGAGCCAGGCCTAGAGATGGGAGGTCCTGGGTTCAAAGCTGGCCTCAGACACGTCCCAGCTGTGTGACCCTGGGCAAGTCACTTGACCCCCATTGCCTACCCTAACCACTCTTCTGCCTTGGAGCCAATACATAGTATTGATTCCAAGACAGAAGGTGAGGGTTCAAAAAATAAAATAAAATTCAGTCCTAGAGATGCCAAGAAACCTGTCTAAGATCCTTCGGTCCAATGGCTCTCGATGCCAGGCCATATTGGATCTTGAGATCACAGGCCGTTGGGGTAGGAATGGATGTTAGGCACTTATTGTCTGCCCATCCCAATTGTAGCCCCCAGTCTATAAGCTCAAGAGGCCAAAAGAGGCCAGGAGATGGATGGGAACTCCCCAGGTTCCCAGGCCCAGGGAAATGACAGAGCCAGGACTAATGGCCACATAGCTTGACTTCTGGACCCATGTGATTCTTACTGTGATTCCTACGTGAGATGAAGCCTCAAGCTTCACAGAACGCAGAACCAGCTACCATTTGTTAATGTTTGATATATTTATAAAGATCATAGATGTGGAGCCGGAAGGGACCGGAGAGACCACTGAGTCCAGCCCCATCGCCCTCATTTTGCAGATAAGAGAACTGAAGTGGAGTAAGGCTAAGTTACTCTGGCAAGGTCACATAGATAGTGGCAGAGGTGAGGGCTGGAATGCTGCTGACTCTTTCCATTTTACTACACTACCTTCTCCAGATTAGAGTCACTCAGAGCCCCATAACTTGTCCAGAACTCTCCAATGAAATCAGTCAGCGCCACAGTCCCTGCACTGCTTCCTTCCTTGCCAGTCGCAGAATCCTCCCATCTTCACCTCTGTTCCTAAATCCCAGAATTCCATTTTTCCTTTTCATGCTCTATTTCAACTTCTCCTTTTGGAGTGTCAAAGATGCCATTCGTGCCATGCATACTCCAGACTCCAGAACTCTCACCCCTGGGACTCTCCTCCTCACCTCCCTCCAGCTCCCCACAGGAGGTCCACCCTACTTTCTGATGGCCTTCCTCACTTCCTCTTGACATCAGGCAGAGGCCGATAGAGCTCCAGAGCTGCCCTGCTGGTTATCTCATGCTGGCACAATGTAATCAGCCCATTCTTTTTTTTTTCCCATGGTGCATTTCTTTCCCCAGTAAATATCATCCCCATCACCAAGTATCTGTGCTTTGTAGAAGACCAGAATCTCCAGGGAAGGATGACTAGAGAGTCTCCAGAAAGCAATGGAAAGACACAGGGTGGCTGCAGTCTGTGGTGGACTGCCAGAGAGGACTTAGGTGATAGACGTTGTATAAAGATATTATCATGGGCATAGAGGAGAAGAAAAGGAAATCGGGCAGTCCTTCAGCAGGAGGTGGGGGCTGCAGCTAGAACGAGCCAGAGCTACACTGGTTTGCTGGAAATATAAGTGAATAAGAGGAAGGCGAGGTTTCCCCTGCATTGACAGGACACTGTGCGGAGGAAATGCAAAAAGATAGAGGCAAGAATTACAAAAGTGCCTCATGATCTGGCCCATGGAAGCTGCAGACTAGACCTGAGCAAGAATCCCTTCTAAAAGGGGCAGCTGGGTAGCTCAGTGGATGGAGAGTCAGGCCTAGAGACGGGAGGTCCTGGGTTCAAATCCAGCCTCACACACTTCCCAGCTGTGTGACCCTGGGCAAGTCACTTGACCCCCATTACCCACCCTTACCACTCTTCCACCTAGGAGCCAATACACAGAAGTTAAGGGTTAAAAAAAAATCCCTTCTAAAACATCATGCCTGCTGCCAAGCCGGGGTACGGTGGGAAGAGACCTCACTGGCTTTGCTGATAAGAGGACTTGTATTCAAATCACAGCTCTATCACTGACTAGCAATGTGCCCTTGGTCCATTCCCTCAGCATCTATTAACCTCAGTTTCCTCATCTCTCCAATGAAAGGATTTGCCTAGATGGCTTATGAAGTGGCCTTAACGTTCACCCTATGACCCTAAATAATCATTCAGCTTTTGTTGGAAGATCTCCAGGGAGGGGGACCCCACTACTTCCCAGGATAGCCCATGCAGATGTTGCGGAGCTCAGGATGGCAAAGTGTCGCTGCACTGTCTCTCAGCCACTAGATTGTGAGCTCCTTGAGGGCAGGGATTGCTTTTTTGGTATCCCCAGGTCTTAGCCCAGTGCCTGGCACATAGTAGGAGCTTAAATGTTTATTGATTTAATAACTGTTTATTGATTAATTGATCTGTCAGAGAGGAGGCAGTCCCAGCACAGGTAAAATCATGGATTCATAAAAATACGAATAAAAAGGAAATGTCTGAGCTTTGGAAGCCACCGTCGCCCACCTGTGAAAGAAATGAGGGCCTCGTGGCATAGGCTGCGGTCACAGAGACCTCCAATTCCCTAGAAGACACCAATCATTTTGGCGATCCCGTGGCAAATCACTCTGAGCCTCAGTTCCCCTAATTGCCAGGGGAGAGGGTTGGATGAGACTCCTTCCATGGTGAATTCTCTGATTCGGTAACCTGATCACCTCAAGGGCCCCTTCGACCTCCACAGCTATAATTGTCTGACTAGTTCTCCCAAGAGCGATGTGCCTAAGAGCAAAATATCTGGACCCTCTGCATTCCCAAAGTTGTTGAGTTTCATGGGGAAAGTTGGGCAGCTCGATGATATCTGTTAGCATCGAACTTGGACTCAAAAAGACCCGAATTCAAATTCAGACTCAGATACACTGAGGCAAGTGACCCTGAGCAAATCACCTAGTGTCCTAACTTACTCTTCAGGTGGTCCTGAAAGTCAAAGAGAGCATATGTCAGTGCTTTGCAGTTCTGAAGGGGCTGTGTAAATTCTAGCTATTAGTATTGTTCCTATAGCCCAGGGGTTCCCAAACTTTTTTGGCCTCCCACCCCCTTTCCAGAAAAAAGGCTATTCCTTAGCCCCCTGGAAATTAATTTTTTTTAAGTTTTAATAGCAATGAATAGGAAAGATAAATGCACCTGTGGCCATCTCCGTTCCCCTGGATTGCTGCAGCACCCACCAGGGGGCGGTGGCGCCCACTTTGGGAATCCCTGCTTTAGTCATTCCCTAATAGATTTAACATTTCAGAGAAGACAGAGAAGACTTCTCATTTTCAAAACAGTGGACACTCGAGTGGGGAGGTGAGAAATCCTGAGAGGGAGCCCCAGATTTTTGAGCAGAAAACCTTTCTGTTGCTTATTTGACTTTAGAGGGCAAAGTCTTTCTTGGCTCCTCTGAGTACCCAATGAACATTCCAGCCTCCAAAGCAAAGATAGCTCTTTTCCTTTGAGCCCGGCGAGGCTTCCTATTAATATAGCCCTCCTCTTCTAGGGCGTATGTCATTCGAGAAGGACTTCAGCTGGAAAAGGGGAGTTTTAAGCTGGCTTTGGCTATTTACATCCCCTGAATTATAAAAATAGGGACCAAAGACCCAAAGTTCCAGGCCTCATCTGTCGTCAATGGGCAACGGAGGGCTATTCTCTGTCCTGGTGTGACTCATTTTCCACACCTGTCTTTCGTAAGCCTTGGCAATTTTCAAACAGGCAGGGAGGGCAGCATCCACGTGGCACACTGCTCCTCCTCCCCAGCCCCCATGTGTTGAGTCAGCAGCATCTCTGGGCCTGCCAGGGGCTTTACCGACCTCAAAGGATCTCCAGGTCTTTTTTCCCCCAATGGTAAGAGGAACCCCACCAAGACTTAGTGGGGAGGAGACATCAGGAGGCTCCTCATCCAATCATCTCCTTCCCTCAGGAAACCAAGCCTTCTATGTCCATGGCTTGGGCTGGATGGGACCCAGAAATGGCAAGGGACTTTCCCAGACACACCTGACACCATTTTGGTGGGGCAGTTTTTAGCAGTTAGGGCAAGTCGAGAACGGCCGGGCTTGTTGATTGCCTCTATTTTAGACAATCAGAAGGAATAAATCAAGTTAGATGACAATTCTGGAAAAATCGATGTTGCCTACCAGTGAGTGGAATTCTGAACTGTGGACTAAAGAAGGGCAGAGAAGGCAAGAGAACAGAACAGAAAGGAAAGGAACAGAAGGGGGATTCTTTGAAATTCTGAAATCTTCAAAAATGACATCCAGGCTCCTTAATGCCTCAGTGAGTGTCAAAATTCAATTCAATTCAATTCTTCCTCCATTTGTTAAGTCCCTGCTATATTTGGGGCACTTCACTCTCTTTGCCTCGGTTTCCTCATTTATAAAAGAAGCTGGAGAAGGAAATGGCAAAACACTCCAGTGTCTTTGCCAAGAAAACCCCAAATGGGCTCACAAAGAGGAGGGCACAACTAAAATGACTGAACTAGGGGGCAGCTGGGTAGCCCAGTGGATTGAGAGTCAGGCTAGAGTCCCAGGTTCAAATCCGACCTCAGACGCTTCCCAGCTGTGTGACCCTGGACAGATCACTTGACCCCCATTGCCCACCCTTACCACTCTTCCACCTGTGAGCCAATACACAGAAGTTAAGGGTTTAAATTTAAAAAATAAAAATAAAATAAAATGACTGAACTACATATGCTAGACATTGTGCCAGGTTTGGGGAATACAAGAATAAAAAAGGAACTGTCTTTGCACTGAAGAAACTTCTCTACCATTGGGTGGGAGAGGGATGAGATTCAGCATAGCCGCAGCAAAGTCTAATACAAAGGAAAGCGAGAAGAAAGAAAATGTTAACTTTGAGGGAATCAGGAAAGACTTCACAGACAAGGCACTGTGCGTGCTGAACCCTAACAACTGGCTTGTAAAACAAGAAACTCGGAATTTAACCTCATTCCCTGAATTAAGAGAAATGTTTGTAGAATTGATCTGTACTTCTACTATGCATCATGAACATGGGGACTTCCCCAGAGTTTTAGGCAATTATAGCAGAACAAATCTATGAGACCTTGGGCAAGTCACTTACCTCCTTGGGCTTCAATTTCAAATGTTAAATTGGGGGAGGGGAAACTAGATTAGATGATCTCTGAGTTTTCCTCTAACTCCACATTTCTGATCTATGGATCCTATTTGAAATGTACCAGGAGGATGAAAGTTTTAAGAAATGTGTCAAGTTATTTCACAAAGTAAACAAACTTTTGGTAATCTAAACATACTAATGGAGTCTTTGCTTCTTCTGGTAAATATTGGGAGCACGTGTGGTCTCTATCTAGAAATGCTAAATGGAGATTGGGTGAAAATACTTTATTTTTTTATTTCCATATTATTTATTTTTGAAAGTGAATAATCTTTTTTTAACCCCTTACCTTCTGTCTTAGAGTCAATACTGTGTATTGGCTCCAACGCAGAAGAGAGAGTGGTAAGGGTTAGGCAATGGGAGTCAAGTGACTTGTCCAGGGTCACACAGCTGGGAAGTGTCTGAGGCCAGATTTGAACCCAGGACCTCCCATCTCTAGGCCTGGCTCTCCATCCACTGAGCTACCCAGATGCCCCTGAAAGTGAATAATCTTATAAAACCAAAACCCCCAAACATATAACCAAATAAACAAGTGATAACTCATTGCTGAAAATACTTTAAAGAGAAGGTATTTGACACTAAAATAATAATGTAGTCACCAAGTCATTGTCCTCGAAGTCAGGAAGGCTCAGATTCAAATCCTGCTTCCTCTACTTACTCTTCATAACCCTGAACAAACGATTTCCTTTTCTGAATTTCAGTTTCTTCTTCTGTCAGATGGGGTGAAAACATCTGTATTGCTTGCCTCGCAAGGCTGTAAGAATCAGATGAGTTCACCCCATGGCAAATTTTAAAGCTAATTTGTGATTAATTATCCTAGACGGCCCTACTAAGAGTGTTTCATTAGCATAAAGTAAATCCCTCTTCATAGGACCAAAATGGCGATGTTGTCATCGGGTCCACGTACAAAGAAAGAGCGAAGGCGCAGAGATCTGGCTCACGACTTCCCTGTCAAATGCAGCAGAAACGATTCCAGTTTCATTGAAGTCAAAAGTTAAAATTAAAGCATGAGAAATCTGCCCGTATCTGTTCGCCACTATATTTGAAAGAATGGCATCATGGGATATTTTAAAGCCGTAATTAGTCCTCACCGTTAGCATCATTTAAACCGTATTAACAACCTACCTCATAGAGCAACGCTCCGAATAAGAAAACTGGGACAAGCCGATGGGACAAGGACAAGTTCTAGCCTGACTTGGCGGCCAGAGGATGTTGGTCTGAAACAATGACTGCCAGGATCATAGGGTCCCCCTGGGGTGCTGGATCATTTGCTGGTCTTGTGTGCAAGAAGACTGGCTTTCCGAGAGGCACAAAGTGCCAGGGGTGGGTCTAGTTCACTTTTTGAGGCCTTAGGCAAGTCTCTGTCATTTACCAAGTCAGAGAGGGATGGAGATCTTTCTAGAGACTTCTCACGCTGGGAGTGTGCGCTGCAGATGAAATCACAGATTCCCCTTGTGTGCCAGGGATGAAGATATTGAATATTGTGAGTAATCTGTGGCTCTCTAAGGAAAGGGCAGCCATTCCTGTCTACTTTTATTTTTCTTAAACTCTCACCTTCCATCTTGGAGTCAATACTGTGTATTGGCTCCAAGGCAGAAGAGTGGTAAAGGGTAGGCAATGGGGGTCAAGTGACTTGCCCAGGGTCGCACAGCTGGGAAGTATCTGAAGTCAGATTTAAACCCAGGACCTCCCGTCCCTAGGCCTGGCTCTCAATCCATTGAGCCACCTAACTGCTCCCCTGAGAATTCCATAGGATCTAAAAATTAAATGAACGTCAGAGTCAAGTCCAATCCCCTCATTTTACAAATGTGAAAACTGCAAGACAGATAGCAAGGAAGTGACTTAGCCAAGCTGACACATACAATAAGTAGCAGAGCTTGCCTTCAAGTCCTCTCTCTAAAGCTAGTTCTATTACCATCAGGCTACAAGGTTCTGGTTCAACTTTTGGGGACTCTGGAGCATGGACCCAAGGCTATTATTAGGAAGAGTTTTATGAGGAAATGGTATGGGAGGAGCTTCCCCCTGAATACCATGTGGTCGCTCTCTCTCAAAATTAATTCGTTTCTATACTTGTGTACTGAAATTAGAGTAAGAACCCTTTAAAGGACCAATCAAAATTTCCTGCCTTGGAGCAGTGTTCCAACTGCTCCCCCCTAGTTATATCTCTGCTTGTTTATTATACAGAAAAATTGAGGCACAGAAAGGTGCAAAGTTCTGTTGTTTCTGTATTAGCCTGGAAGCCCTCAGAGAGCAGCCTCTGGACTGTATCAAAGCTTCATATCTAGCTGAGCACCTAAAATGGGTACTTAATAAATGCCTGTTGATTAAGTGAACAAATATGGCAGAATAGCTATTTTGTGGTGGCAAAGAATGAGGGGATGCCTACCTATTAATGGGACAATGGCTGAACACGTGATGGTACATCTGAATGTAATGCAATCCCATCGTATTATAAGAAATGTTGAAGGGGCAGCTGGGTAGCTCAGTGGATGGAGAGTCAGGCCTAGAGAGGGGAGGTCCTGGGTTCAAATCCAGCCTCACACACTTCCCAGCTGTGTGACCCTGGGCAAGTCACTTGACCCCCATGGCCCACCCTTACCACTCTTCCACCTAGGAGCCAATACACAGAAGTTAAGAGTTTTAAAAAAATAAGAAATGTTGAAGGGGATGGCCTCAGAGAAACCCGGGAAGACTTGAATAGACTGATGCAGAAGTGAGCAGAACCAGGAGAATGATTTTTACAAGAACAACAGTGTTGGAAGGAAACAGAGTCCAATCAACAGAGCGAATAATCAGATTTCCAGAAGACTCAAGACAAAGTCTACCACCCAAAGTATAGACTAAGACATAGGGAAGGGGAAGGGGTGGACTTGGCAAATGTGGGGATTTCTTCTCCTTGACTACACATGTTTGCAATTGAAATGGATTTTTCACCTTTTTTTTTTTTTTTTTTAAATTTCCCAACTGGCAGTTGAGTAAAGATGGGGGAAGCAGAGAACATGGAACTTTATGAAATATAAATTAAAATTTGATTTTAAAAATAACAATAACCCCAAAATGGCAGGATACATTGAAAAGAGTACCAAATAGGGAGCAAGAGGACCCAGGTTCAAATTTCACCTCTGCTGCTTACTACTTGTGTGACCTCAAGGAAGTCACTTAACATTTCTAGGACTTAGTTTCCACATCTGGAAAATGAGGAGATTGGACAAGATGATCCCTCCTGTCCTAATTCCACATCTATTATCTTGTGATCCTAAAATTCTAAATATTAAACATACTCAAACTTCTTCACAATTCATAAACCAAAGTACAAATAATGATTTACTATTATTATTATCATTATGTAGACCTTTAGGGCTTGACATAGTAAATCAAATGTTTTGTTCTATCTTATTTTATCCTTATAATAACCTTGGGAGATAGGTGCTATCATGATCCCCATTTTATATATGAAAAGCAGTCAGTTAAATGACTTGCCCATGGTCATACATTTAGTGAGTGTTTGAAGACAGATTTGGACTCAGGTCTTGCCCACTTCAGATCTTATAGTCTTATCCCCTTGGCCACCTAGTCTTACTAAGTCTTACTCTTGAATATGATATTTAATAGCTCTGTAACTTTAGGTCCATTCCTTTGATTCAACTTTCCTCATCTGTAAAATGGGGAGAATGAATTAAGTGATATCTAAGGTTTCTTCCAACTCTGAATCTATAATCATACAACTAATAAAACTAGGATTAGAACCCGAAACATTTAATTTGTATTTCATGCTCTGACCAGCCAGCAGAACTTCTTATTCTTTGGCAATAATTTGATATATGCTCCGCACTGTGATGTAATTCTATGAAGAGAACAGAAATGAAACAACTCTTATTTTGTTTCTTTTTGCAGGAAAATGGACAAAGAAAATATGGCGGCCCTCCCCCTGGCTGGGATGCTGCACCCCCAGAGCGGGGCTGTGAAATTTTTGTCGGAAAACTCCCTCGAGACCTTTTTGAGGATGAACTCGTTCCACTTTGTGAAAAAGTGAGTTGTGATCTCTTTTATAATCCAAACCCCACCAAGTTCCTCAGCCAGTTGTCTTCCTCTGAGCCTGCCTCTGGCCTATTCTTCACAGGACTCTCCAGCCTCCACCTACTTCCCCCTAATTGTGGGCATCCCTTGAAGCTCAGATGTCAGCCTCCTGCTCTTGGGCCCTGATACTCACCCCAGCTCTGTTCCCCCTTTTACTGCCTCCCCAATTTCCATTGCCATCACCATTCTTGACTTTTCCCTGGATCTCCATTTGCCTTTGGGACATCTCTTCTTAAAGATGCCACTTTTCTGCTCTCTTTTTATGCAACATGTCCAAGTCAGTATTTTTATTGGAGAGAAGTGGTCATAGAAACCAGTTTCAAGGTTTTGTTACAATACTGGAAGAAGACAATCATTCTCCTTATGTTTTTGTTTGTTTGTTTGTTTTTTATTTAAACCCTCACCTTTGGTCTTAGAGTCAATACTGTGTTTTGGCTCCAAGGCAGAAGAGTGGTAAGGGTAGGCAATGGGGGTCAAGTGACTTGCCCAGGGTCACACAGCTGGGAAGTGTCTGAGGTCAAATTTGAACACAGGACCTCCTGTCTCTAGACCTGGCTCTCAATCCACTGAGCTACCCAGCTGCCTCTCCTTATTTTTTTTATTTAAATAAACTCTTACTTTCCATTTTAGAAACAATACTGTGTATTCATTCCAAGGCAGAAAAGTGGTAAGGGCTAGGCAATGGGGGTTAAGTGACTTGCCCAGGGTCATACAGCTCAGAAGTATCTAAGGTCACATTTGAACCCAGGGCCTCTTGTCTCTATGCTTAGCTCTCAATCCACTGAGCCACCTACCTGCCCCTCGTGTGATTTTTTTTTCTAAAGAAAACCTGCGTCATTGATGAAACTTTCCTGCATATATTGATGGTGGCCTCTGTAGGTATTTTGGCAGCAAATTCAAGTTTTCAAAGACTTGTTGTCTCTCCATTCAGAATGTAAACTGGTTTCTAGTAAGAATTTTTCTAGCCTTTGTATTCTTAGTGTTCAATACAATGTAAATGTTTAATGAGTGCTTCTTAATTTAGTATTTTGCATATACCTATTGCATTTACCTATTGTCTTCCCATAGAATGAATGCTTGGTCAGAGCAGAGATGAGTGTTTCCTTTTTTTTTTTTCTGCATTCCTGGGGCTTAGCTGAATTTCTAGCATATAAGAGGGGCTTAATAATTATTTATTGGTTCATTAATAATAACCCAGGGGAGAGGATATAATTCTTTCAGGTGTAGATTTTAAAATTAATATCACAAAGCTAAGTATTGTATTTTATAAAGTTTATTCATAAAAACTAAAGTAAGACAGCTATCTAACCCAGCCCACTCGGGAAAGAAAAAAAGGAAGAGCAAAGTGGAGCCTCAGAACTTATACAAATGTGACCATGCAACATGGTGGAGAGATTAAAAGGAATTTTGGGAAATATGAAGGGATTTCTGGGGGATGAAGTCCAAGGGTTCAAAATCTCCATTTATATACACAGGGAAATTTGGGGTTTTTTCTGCTTTAATCTACCCTTACCAAGAGCCCTAATAAAACAATGATTTCTACTGGACATTAGCACAATTAGGATATGGTGTGATTGAAAGAGTGCTGGATTTAGTTCAAAAACCTGGGTTCAAATGGTGGCTCTGTCACTTGCCATCTGTGTAACTTTGGATAAGTTAGGTTTCTTCTAGTTCTAAAGAACCAATCCCAAATAAGCTAGTTTTGTCAGTTCATTCAATTTGATTCAAATTCAATTCAGTTCAACAGTGTGTAAGACACTGGGCTGGACGCTGGGAGGACAAAGACAAATGAGGAGAATCCCTGAGCTTAGAGTCAGCACAAATAGGGAAATATAAAACATGCAAAGGGATATGCCAAGAGATTTCACATTTTCTTTAAAGAAATTCCATGTCTTAACCCACGGCTGGGCCCCAGATCAATCCACCTGCAGGGAATGTTAACACCAACTGGCCCAGGTCTATAACACAGCTTCCTTGTGCAGTAAACTCCCAGATTGTTGTGGAAATAAGGAAGGGGAACTCCTGCCAGTGAATTACACCAGGATTCCGACCCACAACAGAACTCCCCCAGCCCAGCCTAGGTGCCAGCTCCTGGAACTGCCTTGGTCCTGGCTTTCTGTCCCAGAACATAATATCGTGCCTGGCATCTAGTAGGTGCTTAAATAAACATTTGCTGTGTTGAATGGAAGTGAAACAATAAATGTTTGTTGAATTGAATTGCTGATGATTAGAGGTAGCCAGGACTAGTGGATGGAGCACTGGAATAGAGTGAGGACAAGCAGAGTCCCAATACAGCCTCTAACATTTACCAGCCATGTGATCGTGGACTTCGCCTCTTGGAGGCTCAGTTGCATCATCTGCAAAATGGAGATAATAAGACATGGAGTGCCAATCTCACAGGGTTAATGTGTGACCCTGGATAGGTTCTCTTCCTTTTCTAATAGGTTCTATTATCCTAGTCTAATTCTAATTCTAATACGTTCTAATATTCAGGTGGTCCTGGATAGATTCTCTTCCTTTTCTAAGGCTCTCCATTTTCTCATCCTTTTGTTATTATTATTGCTTAGTCATGTCCTACTCTTCATGGCCGTAGCACAGTAGGTCCTTCCGTCCTCCACTGTCTCCCAAAGTCCATCCAAATCCATTTTCCTTACTTCCATGCCACTGTCTCTCCATCTCATCCTCGGCCGTCCCCTTCTCCTTTTGCCTTCAATCTTTCCCAGCATCAGATTCTTTTCCAATGACTGTCCACAGGAATTACCAAATTCTTCTCCAGCACCACAATTCAAAAGCATTGATTCTCTGGCACTCAACTCTCCATATAGCGGAACCCTGGCAGCTTTACATTGCTACTAGAAAGATCCTAGCCTGGACTCTACGGCCCTTTGTCTGCCAGGTATCTTGAGCTAGCTCTGCTTTTCAGTGTACTGTCCAGATTTGCCGGAGCTTTCCTTCCAAGGAGTAATTTCTTGGCTGCAGTCTTCATCTGCAGGGATGCTTCTTCCTTCAAGGCCCATCTGCTAGGAGAGCTCCTCCACACATTCTCTCTTCTCTGATATCCCCAGCTGGAAGTGATCTCCTTTCTCAGATTGTCCACGAGCCCTTCACCTGCATCTTGCCTTTGCCACTCTCCATTTCACTTTGGACCCTGTTCATTTGTGTAAACATCCTGTGTCTGGCAATGGATCATAGACTTCTTGAGGGGAGAAAGCACGTCACTTTTCATCTTTGTATCCAAGGATCATTGATGTAAACTCTGAGGGCAACTTAGAGGCCATTAAATACCACCTCCAGGTTTTTATAGAAGAAGAAAGAGAGAAAGTAGCCTGTCCAAGGTCACAGACGAAGGGACTCAAGTATGCTTTTAACCCAGGCCTTCTGACCTCCAAGTCCAGTGCTCTATTCGCTCCCCCAGGCTCCCTCTTTACCCACAGTGCCTAGCAAAGAGCCCAGCACACACTAAATATTGAACAATAAATCTCTGGACAATTTTGTACCTTCTTTCTTCAGAAGTAATATCTCTTACATCCTTTGCTTTCTCTCTAATAACCTCTAGGATGCTATGTGCGCATCAGTAGTTTAACTCCCATCAACCTCTTGCCTGGACTGCTTCTATAACCTCATTCTTCTGAGGTCAACATGACTGAGCCTGGGCTATTCCTTTTCTGATCATCCTCCATATAGCAAACAGAGTGATATTCCTAATTTTCAATTCTGATCAAGTTCAATTAATTCCTGTGGCTCCCTCTTAGTTCCAGGATAAGCTATAAACCTCCCAGTCTGGTCAATCAAGTCCTTCATAGTCTGGTACCATCCTACCTGTCAGATTTAGTACAGATTAATCCCCTTCGCACACTCTCTATTCCAGCTAATTTAGCTTATTCATTGTTTCCCATATTCAAAACTCCATTTCCCACCTCCATGCCCTTGCCTGGGTTGTCTCTGTTCCGAGAATATGCTCCCTCCTCTTCTCTGCCTCTTAGAATCTCTAGATTCTATCAAAGCTCAGCTCACATCACCTCCTGCACATGATGCCATCTCACTTCACTCCATAATATTTTATTTACTCTTTACTCTGCATGTGGTTTCTATTTACATGAGCATATTTTGCATTTTCTTTTCCATGTTTCTCTCCATTGGGATGTAATCTTTGGGAGGACAGAGACCATTCCATTTTTTGTCTTTCTAGCCAGAGGTTAGCATGGTTCCTGGTGCAAAGTATTTCAGAAATACTCTCTGAATGTTTATGACGCACAATTATCCCCATTCGAATGTAACTTTCTTTCTTTTTTTTTAAACCCTTAATTTCTGTGTATTGGCTCCTAGGGGGAAGAGTGGTAAGGGTGGGCAATGGGGGCCAAGTGACTTGCCCAGGGTCACACAGCTGGGAAGTGTCGGAGGCCGGCTTTGAACCTAGGACCTCCTGTCTCTAGGCCTGACTCTCCATTCACTGAGCTACTCAGCTGCCCAAATGTAACTTTCTTTAGGACAAGGGTTCGATCTCCTTTTTTTGTATCCTTATGGGTTAGCACACAATGCCTGGCTCAGAAAAAAGAGTCATGAATTATTTGGATTAATGGGATGAATGGATGGCTTGAAAGGAAATACCTATGAAATAAATAAGAGAGCTGATAGGGAAGAAATGATATGGGATATAGAGAAAGAGAAATTTTAAAAATTCAGGAAAACATTTGTGGAAATGACAAATACATTGAACTTGTCATTAAATTGAACAAAGAACACATCCTATTCCAAGAGATCACAAAATCATGTGTGGGAAAATGGTCAAAGGATATAAGTAGACAATTAACAAAAGAATAAATTAAAAGCACTTTAAAATGCTTTAAACTCTCTAATAAAAAATGAAAATTGAAACAACTTCAAATATCATGCCCTACCAATCAAACTGAACCATGCCCACTCCCTCCCCTAAAATAGTGCAACCCCATGAAGGCAGGGCTTAGAGGAACCAGCTCAGTAGAGTGGAGTGGAAAGATGACATCCAAGTTTGCCCATCACTGCCTTAAGCAATTCCCTAATCTCTACATCTGGATGTGGGGGCGTAGTGATTAGGGAATTCCTTAAGGCAGCAATGGGCAAACTAGGGCCTGGATCTGGCTCTCTGGGAATAGTTTGCCCATCACTGGGACAGGGCATTTGAGGCCCTGGCTCCAGGCTAGATTTTTCTCCTCCTCAGCTAGACCTTGGACAAGTCATTTCACATCTCCAAGGTCCATTTTCTGTTTTTAGTAAATTATGAGTTTCATCCAGATGATCTCTATGGCTCTTGCCATCTCTAACATTCAGTGAAACTCATACATTTCTGACAAAATTGTTAATTGGTGGTATTGTTCTGAAGAACAATCTGACTAAACACTCTGAATCGTTACCATGATAACCATTTCCTTTGACACAATAACCTAATTTAGGGAAATAACCCCCCCAACTGTCAAAATTATCCACAAAAACTTCTGTTCTAAGATATTTATGCTAGCTTTATTTATAAAAAGGAGAAGAAAGAGAAGGGATTTCTGAAAGGACTTAAGTAGCCAACAATCGTGGAATGGCTAAACAATGTGATTTTTCAATGTAATCCAATACTACCACCACTACCACTACCACCACCACCACCACTACTACTACTACTATGACTATCTACTACTATTATTACTAGAATATAAAGAAAGGTGGAAAATAAAAAGGATTGTGAAGAAAGCTCTCAGCTTAGTTTATGCATTAATTATCTAGGCAAAAGGAAATATACGCATCTAGATTTGGATGCAGATGTGTCTCTGCAAATCAGTTATAAGTATAAATTTCATTTTGCTTGTTGTGTAAAGTTACATTCAGCCTACATTCCTTTTTTCCAAAAGATGATCATGGCTGGCTCCCAGCTGTTTCTCTGACAGCTGTCTTCACCAACTAGCAACTTTGCTTTATATGGAAATCAGGGTAGAAATAGGTCAAAGAAAGGAGTCACCACAACTGTAATTAGGAATATTTTGGTAGCTCAGTGGATTGAGAGCCAGGCCTAGAGATGAGAGGTCCTAGGTTCAAATCCAGCCTCAGACACTTCCCAACTGTGTGACCTTGGGCAAGTCACTTGACCCCCATTGTCTACCCTTACCACTCTTCCACCAAGGAGCCGATACACAGAAGTTAAGGGTTTAAAAAAAAAAAAAAAAAAAGGAATGTTCGTGCCTGGGGCAAGTGTCACAGCCTGTGGCTTTTGCAGGGAGAGAGATGAGACCTAAGAGGGTTGAGAAGGGACTGAGACCATGAAAGACCAACATAAGACCTGCACTGGGGAGGCTGCTCTAGAGAATCAGAGTTGAGCCATGAAGGTGCTTTTGTTCTAGGACCTCAGAGATGTGTATGGATTGTTAGCAATCTCAAAATTTGGTGCTCTGTGACAAAATAGTGCTAGCTCCATCCTAGTTCTGTTTCTAGTTGGTGCACTCAAAACTAGTGTGCCCTTCTCTAAGTTTATGCTTGGTTGATTATTTCTTCCTTATTGCCATTTTTTCCCTTCTCAGAAAATTAGAGGATCATATTTGACCTGAAAGGGACCCTAGAGGTCTAGCCTATTTTTCCAGGCCCAAAGGAGTGAAATGACTCACCAAAGTCATATCGACCATTAGTAACATAGCAAGGATTCAAACCTAAAACTGTTAACTCCAAATACAGTGCTCTTTCCTAAATAAAAGAAGAAAAAAGAGAGTCGGCATCCCCAGAGATACCAATTATCACTTGGGGAAAAAGATCCAATCGGTTACTGAACCTGGAACTTCTACTAATGAGTCCACTTCCAGATCCCTAAAGCATTTCAAAATGTGGCCACGGTCCCTCTCTGTCTTCCCCCTCCCTACCACGATTGCTCTCTCCTGCTAAAGTGATGCTTCTACCTAGACTTAGAAAGAATCAGGAACCAGACATGAAGCAGGCTTGCACCAAAAACCACTCCCCGTGGGACATGGATGGAAAGTTGAGAATGGAAAGAACTCTGGGAGCTCATAGGATCAAAATCCAGTGTTGAAAGATTAAGGTTTTTCTCTGCTTTTATGATTATAGATTGGCAAAATCTATGAAGTGCGGATGATGATGGACTTCAATGGAAATAACCGAGGCTACGCTTTTGTCACATTCTCCAACAAGCAAGAGGCCAAAAACGCCATCAAGCAGCTAAACAACTATGAAATTAGGTAAGACTCCTCATTCCATGTCATTGTGACTGCTGCTATCAGGGGTTTCCATTCATCTGACTGTCAGCATGAATCAGGTGGGTCTAATGGCCTGTGTGCTGCCGTTGGGGTCCAAACGGTCCTGGGTTCATATCCTGTCTCAGTAATCTACCAACTATCTGGTTGTTGTTCTTTGGACTCACAGAGAACCAAAGTGGCCTCATTATGGAAGCTCAGTGTACACTGTGTCCAAATCAAGCCAACACAAGCTGGGAAGGCTCTACCCTAGATCGGGCACAGACAGTCCCTAGGAAGGAACATTCAGGATGATGATGATGTCTCTAAATTTGCACATCTCATGTTTCTTTTGAATTACGGCAATTTGCTTTGCCCGAGCACAGCATCTTCTCTGATGTGAGGACGCCATGCAGGACGGTCCTGTGCTAACTCAAGCAATATTAAAGCTCTTTAGAGAGACCTTGAGGGTGTCCTTATAGTGCTTCTTCTTACTATTGTGTGAGGACTTGCCTTTTTCGAGATGCTGTTGTTTAATTGCCTCTAACATGGATATAAGAAAGAAGAAAAGAAGCCTTTATTAAACATTACATGCAAGGCACTCTGGTAAGCACTGGGAATACAAATAGGACAGAAAAGAAAAAAAAGACAGCGTCCCAAAGGAGCTTATAGGGAAGACAGTGCATCAGAGGAGGGGAGAGAGTGAACTGAAGGTGCTCAGTGCAGGGGGTTGGCTTTGAAGTCCTGAAAATCAGGAATAGGAACAGGAAGTCAGAGGCAGGAGGGAAATGAAGGTTGGCTGGCTTGAGCCTCTCCATAAAATGGAAGCCACAGGACAAACTTACAAATGGGAAAAGCAGGTCAGCCTGGTAGAGGATTATTTCAGGGTTGAAAGGCTGCAAGTGCATTGGATGCTCTGGGATAAGGAGGGCCCCAGGTACCAAGGGAGCTTCCAGGGTGAGACTGAAGCAGGTTTTGAAGCCTGGAAATTCAGGAGCTAAGTCAGGAAGGAAACAAGGTCCAGAGTATCTACGACACAGGGCTGTTGCATCAAAAGCAGGCAAGTTTATATGAATGGCAGCTATGACAGAACTAAAGCATTTTGGAAGGATGTCAACAGCCATCTAGACCAGTGATGGGCAAACTTTTTAAAGAGGGGCCAAAGGAAAGGAAATGCTCCTCTGTCAGTCTGTTTCTAAGGCAACTCTAAGTTTCATTGTATTGTACCCTACTCATTATATTTGTCAGATTAGAAACAATGTTACACAGCCAGATAGAACATTTCAGGGGGCCACATCTGGCCCCTGGGCCATAGTTTGCCCATCACTGATCTAGACGAATGCCTAACCCACAAAGAATCAATATGATAAGTGGCCATCCAATCTCAGTTTGAAGGTCTCTAAGGAGAAGGAACCCACCTTTTCCTGAGTTTACCTGTTCTACTTGGGGAGCAACCCATATCATTAGGTTGTTGTGATCATTTTTGCTGTTCGGTCATTTCAGTCATGACCAGCTCTTCATGATCCCATTTAGGGTTTTTTTTTGGTAAAGTCATCTTGCCAGTGCTTTGAGCAACTCTCTGAGACTATATGTGGCCAAGAGGTGCTAACCTGTACTGGGAGAGGGAGTTACTTTAATTAAATCACTTATTAATGTCAGTGTCTCTAAGGACTCTTCCTGCTCCACCAGGGTATAGACGAGCAGCGGCTATCTATCAAGGGAATTGGAGAACCAACATGGTTTAAAACTTGGTAGTCTAGGGCTTCTCACTAAGTAAAACAACTGTTTTCTTGCAGAAATGGACGTCTCCTTGGGGTTTGTGCCAGTGTAGACAACTGTCGATTATTTGTTGGCGGAATCCCCAAGACCAAAAAGAGGGAAGAAATATTGTCAGAGATGAAAAAGGTCACAGAAGGAGTGGTTGATGTCATCGTATACCCTAGTGCCGCAGACAAAACCAAGAATCGGGGCTTTGCTTTTGTGGAGTATGAAAGTCATCGAGCTGCAGCCATGGGCAGGAGGAAACTACTCCCAGGTTTGCACCTTTCCCTACTCGCCCCTAACCAAAGGAAAGACCCTCCCCTCCCATCCCCTCCTGTACAGTTGTCACTGGGAATGAGCGAAAAAGGAATTTCTCCCTTTGCCATCCAAAATCAAAGCTACTTTTCTTTCGGTCCTCTTGTGACTCAGATTTTAGAATAATTTACACAAGGCACACAAACTGGATGAATCAGACAAAATAAGGGAGGCAGAGGACTTTGGCTTAAGGTCTCAGGGCTGCTACTTACTACTTGTATGACTGTACATCTCCTTTCCCTTTTCTGTCCTCACATTCTTCCTCTATAAAAGGAGAGAATTGGACTCTGATCTCTGAGGCCTCTTCTAGCTCCAGAACCCTAAAATGGAGGCCTCATCCCTCTTATATAGCACAATTTATACTTGGAAATGGAAACACATTAAGTTAACCTGATATTAATTTCCATATATATTACATATATGTGTGTATATATGTATATATGTGTATTATATATATGTACATATATATATATATGTATAATGACTAAGTCTTGCCCAGCAAGGATATTACATTTCTTAGTGCTTCTCTTGGAAATGTAATATTCCTGTATTGCTGCCAACAATTATCAGGATGCTCCTTGTTTCAGATTAAACCATAACACTGCTCATCTGAGTCTAGAATCATAATGGAGATGGTGATGAAGATGAGGGTGAGGATGATGGTGATAGTGATGAGGATGATCTCCTCATAGCTTCCCAGATCTTACAAGTTAGAGCCAGGAACTTCACACTGCTTTTTGGCATCAATAAGTCACACAACAATGAATTGCAGACCAATCACATTAACCATAAAGTATAATTTCACCTCTAGGCATGGGAAAGGGGAATAAGAGAATGA
>NC_058131.1:717754108-717782477 GCF_016433145.1 Gracilinanus agilis
AGGAAGAAAGGAAGGAAGGAAGGAAGGAAGGAAGGAAGGAAGGAAGGAAGGAAGGAAGGAAGGAAGGAAGGAAGGAAGGAAGGAAAAGAGGGAGGGAGGGAAGGAAAGAACCTGGAAAACAAAAGTATTTCAGAAATTCCAGATTCTCTTTGTCAGCAATTAAAAGCAAATGTTTAAAGGTTGAGGTGATATGTGGAGAAAGCACATGGTAGAAAACAAAATAAACAATTTGACCCTCATCACAAACTTTATCAGAGTAACACTTAAAAGAGCCAGAGGGTCTCTAGAGTAAAAGGAAGTGGGAAACTGTTGACTCTTTATGGGGTCACAAAACAACAAAAAAGACAAGTTGAGTCAATGGAGGGATCACTATTAATATCATGAATGACAGAACTATTACATCACAGGAGATGGCTAAAACTCCACATTTCCTTGCAAAACTGGAAAAGAGAAAAGAATACACCAAAGCAATCCTTGAATGTGAGGGGATTCTTCTTGTCAATTTTGTAGTCTTTGAACTAGTTGTCATCTTAAAGTGCCACAACATTCCCCCAGCACTCATTAATTATCACAATCTTGATCCCACACTCTTGGTTGGTTTCTCTCCTAAAATTATATGAAATAGACCCAAACATCATGAAAGTGCCAGAGGATTTGATATTTTTATGGAAAATATCTCTATTTAAAGTCTACCACCCTTGGGCCATAGGAATGTAGATATAGATTGGGAATGGACTTTTAAGGTCATTTAGTTCAATCTTCTCTTAAAACAGTTGAAGTAGAACTGAAATTACCTGGTCAAGTCACACATGTAGTAAGAAGTAGGGTCAGGATTTGAACTCAAGTTCCGCATAAAAATGTCAAGAACAGTTGATATAAAATATATTTTTCAGGGAGATCATTTAAGCCTGTTGTGGTTCTGCCTACTGTTAAACCTGCTATTGTCTATCCCAAACAAACTAGAATATGCCCTCCATGTTAAAGAGGCAGCCCTGATGAGTCTTACCTCAAAAGAGCAGTGAAGGACAAGATGAATAGTAATAAAGATGCCAAAAGCTGACATTGAAAAGTACTTTAGGGTTGACAAAACTTAATTTATTGAATTTGAGCTTCACAATGACCCTTTGAAGCAGAGCTTAGTAGATATTACCAAGCCTGTTCTCAGCTGACAAGCATAGTCTCAGAGAGCTTCTTCCCCAAGGTCACACAGCCAGGAAATGTCAGAGCAGGATTTAAACTCAGTTCTCCCTGTCTCCAGGTCCAATCCAGAAGTATTTACTGTGTGTGTAGGATTCAGGCAAGCTGTAGTCTCAGTGAGACCAAGTTTAAAAAGTGGTCCAAGTCCACTCTCTGGTTATTCACTTAAATCAGTCCAAGAAAGGAAGACAAAATGAATTCTTCCTGCAGGATTTCATAAGGAATAGACTTCACTAATTAGACTAATCAAAAGTAACCAACCACAGCTGGGGCTGCCACTATGGCACCACAGACAGAGCATTGGACTTGGAGTCAGGAGGACTGAGTTTGAATTCTTCCACAGCTATTTAAGACCATGGGCAAGTCCCAAACCCTCCAAACCTCGGTTTCTTTATTAAATGAGGATATCGTTAGCCCCTGCCTTACAAAGCTGTTACAAGAAATGATGCAATTATATCACTGTATAAATCTTAAAAACCCACATAATACCAGTCATCATTCTGCTACCAGTTTGTTTCCACTGATTACTCCAACTAGGGTCAAAGCATTATGTCTGAGTTCTCAAAGCACCCTTGAAATGACCAAGCAGCCTCAGACAGTGTGACCTCGACTGCCTCAGAAAGCCTCTGAAATCTCATACACAAAATATGAGAAGCCTGACAGGAGGCCAATGGAGAGGTACCAAACATAGCCACAGCACACAGCAATCAAAGAGAGGACGAGCAGACAGGGACGTTGCTGCCCTGGTCACCTTCCATATGCCGCACAGGATGGATGGGAATTAGCACTCTTAGGTACCAATGAGCACCTCACTAAGATCTGCAGAGACAGGACCACTTCAGAGGACTCTCCTGGGAACCTGCAAAGTGCCACCAGGACCTTCCCAAACCAGGGAGGTTGACTCAGATCTGGAACACACTGCAAGCAACCTCAAGGATTTTTGCCCCAAGAATTCACCAGGGTAAAGACTATTGCCTGATACAAGAAATCAAGTTCATGCTTAGTTATAGAATCACAGCATGGGATGGAACCCCAAGGTCCATCTAGTCCAACTTAGAATCCTCTCCAGTACATATTTAGTAAGCTTTGCCTGAAGATCTCCAGCTATTTCTTTCCACATTTAGACAGCTCTCAAGGTCAACATTTTTTCTTCCCCTGACCTCAAACCTAAACTTACCTCTTTCCAGTTTCTACCCAGCATTCCTAGTTCTGCCCTCTGGATCAAGGAGAGCCAGTCAGATCTGTCTTCCCCTATTAATACTTGAAGGCAAACATTTTTGTAAAACTCCTTTAAATCCTCCACTTCACTTCCCCCTCCTCCCTTTTCCATAATGGCCAATGTGGCAAAACTGAAAGCTATTCGGAATTGCTGCTTGCCAGAATGCTTGCTCAGCTCCCTGCTTTCAGGTTTGTCACTGTCCCTGGCCAGGGTGCTGACACAGCTAAAAACCGGAGCTCTGTGGCTACAAAGTACACGCTTGGCTCCAGATGCATCTTTCTTAAGTCCGGCTTGTTCTCTCACCTTAAAGGGCTGTAGGAATAAGTAGAAAAAACTCGAGCTCCCTTTTGGATAACTAAGGATATATTTGGCTTCCCCTCTTCTCCTTTTGGCATTCACTTTCCATTGGTAAGTCATGGGAACCTTGAAACTAACAGACGCTGGCCCTGAACTTATACTTGCCAAGATTCTGACCCCCCTAGAATGAGCACAAGCTCAGTCCCTAATCAGATGGGCCCAGGAAAAGGTAGTTTATTAGAAGAGCTTCAGTGGGCCAAAATAAAATGGCACCAGTATACCTTACATAGTTCTCTTAGTTGGTCATCTCACATTAAAATGCCTCTTCAAAAAGATTACCATGAAGGGGCAGCTGGGTAGCTCAGTGGATTGAGACTAGAGACAGCAGGTCCTAGGTTCAAAGGCGGCCTCAGACACTTCCCAGCTGTGTGACCCTAGGCAAGTCACTTGACCCCCATGGCCCACCCTTACCACTCTTCCACCAAGGAGCCAATACACAGAAGTTAAGGGTTAAAAAAATGATTACTATAAAAAAGATTACCATGAAGATAGTTGCAGTATCTGTCTCAGAAGTGATGATGTAGAGATATTAATGAAGAACAGAGTGATCTCAAAAAACCTGGGAAGACCTACAGGAACATCAGTTCATCAGCAAAGTTGGCATCAGAAAAATGAAGGGGAGCAGAACCATAAGAGTATTGCATACAGTAACAGCAATATTGTATGATGATCAACTGTGAATAGCCCAATTATTCTCAACCATACAGTGATCTAAGACAATTCCAATGACTGGTGATTAAAAAATGTCATTTGCCTCCAGAGAAAAAACTGATAAGAGTCTGAATCTAGAACAAAGCATACCATATTTCGATTTCTTCCTTCATTTTTGTTTTTTCTGAGATCTCTTCCACAAGAATGATTAATATGGGAAAAAAATTTTTATGTTATTGCACATATAACATCTATATCAGATTGTTTACCATTACAGGGGAGGGCAGAAGAGAGAGAGAAAATTTGGAACTAAGAAAAAAAATTTTTTTGTGATGAATCTTAAAAATTATTTTTACATTTAATTAAAGGAAAATAAAATGTTATTTTTAAAAAGATGAAGAGACAGACTACTAAGAACTCAATAATTCCCTATAAATCAAATCAACACTCATTTAGCATTCCATTAATTCAATGGAACCTGGGGTGGAAAGGATGGCCAAAAAAAATGTTAAAAATATGTCTCAGGATTAAGAAACCAAAGAGACCTCAAAGTGTATAGATTATGCAAATTAATCAGACCTACCTCACATGAAATCTTTACTGGAAAAAAGTGTCAAGGAGCACGGGATGTGAAAGCACCAAATAACATCACAAAAATGAAACATTATAATTTAACAGACAGGAAGTGACTAGCAATTGATGCAACAGCCATTTTCCAAACATCTGTCTTTACAGTCAGATAAGTGACTTGTCAGAGTAAAGGTCATCCAAGCCAAACAAGGGAAAAGAGTAAATATGAAAACAGAAAGAATTCAAAGAAGTGACAAGTTTATGGACAGCTTGGTAAAAGAGGCCCCATTAGGACCAATCATCCAAGAGTAGTTAAAGTTCAAAATGGAAGGGCAATAAACAGACAAAAGAAAATGGTAAAGATCTGTCAAGATTTTTATTACCATTTTCTCCTTCAGGGATAGGGAAGCCCCAATATTTAACTATTACATTCCAGTCCAAAATGTGCTTCACGAAGACACAGAATTCAGATGAGAGTGCTCAGGCATAGGTTTAGGCAGTGAAAGGTAAATAATCAGCCTCTGAATGTGTTAAACTACACGTGGAAAATAGGAACTTCTCTGTAGACAGAATCTGTCATCTTTCCTTCCATGTCCTGGAAGTTTTTGTCATTTTCCAAAAAAAACAAAAGTAATTTTTGAATGGACACCACAGTTTATCATGTGTTTTAATTAAGTAACTCCAAATCTTGCAACATCTAGAATTCTTATATTTACTTTGGATTTGTCATTTGTTGTTTGTGGAATATATCCTGGTTTATGACAATAATGACAGACTTGGAGGATACCTTTGGCTAAACTCCCTGTGAAAAGTATCTCCAAACTTGGCTACATAGATCTGATTGGGCATAATATAATGCTGGATCCACACTCAACTTTTCTACATGATTGAATATATTAGAGCAAGTGATGGTGAATCTATGGCATGCATGCCAAAAATGGCACACAGAGCGTTCTCTTTGGGAATGTGTACCACCATTCCCCCCGCCATATTCACTACTAGAAAGGTAGAGAGACTATGGCAGAGCTGCTCCCTTCCATTCCCACTAATGACATTTTTTCAATCCACCCCTCTGCCCCTTAGCCCAATGGGAGCATACAGGGGGTAAGGAGAGCGGCTCATAGGTGGCTCAGGCCACTCCCCTCCCCTCTCTACACTCACTGAGAACATTCCTCACTTCACCTACCCCTCCACTCAGCAGCCCAATGGGAGTGCTTTCTCCCTCTCCTGTGTGGGATGGAGTGGGGAAGGGGCAAGGTACACCTGGCATTTGGTGAAGTGACATGGCATGTCATGTGGTCTCAAGGGTGGGCACAGAACACCATCTCTAAAAGGTTCACCATCACTGTATTAGAGCTCATGCTCTTCCAGAAAAACATGTGAGAACCCAGAGTTACCTCCAAAGTATGATGAGACTTCAGGAGGTGACTTGAGTGGAGGCATTCTCTGACATTCTACTGCATTTCCTAGGTAGTATTAGCAGCTCCCATGAAATGAATTCTCATCTCTAGGCTGAGGATTTTCAGATCTAATTTTCCAGCCCCAACTTCTTTGTTTACCTCATATCTCCAGTTGCTGATTAAACATCTCAAACTAGATGTCCAGTAGACCTCTCAAATTCAACATGTCCAAAAGCACCACAAGTCCACTCCACTCATCCATGTCCAATTTAGTTGCCAAACTGATTTTCCTAAGGTGCAGTTCTGACCATCATATGCACATGCACAATTTCCTGGCTTCCTTTAAGATCCAGACACAACCCAACTTTCTCCAAGAAGGCTCTTCTGAACTTTCTTCATTCTGGTGCCCTTTCTCTGTCGATTAACACCGATTTATCCTTATGCCTTGTTGGCACATAGTTAATTACATGTTGTCTCCTCCATTAGACTATGAGTTCCTTGAGTACAGGAAATGGTTTTTGCCATTCTTTGTATGCCATTCACTTAGCACAGTACCTCGTAAATGGTAGGTACTTAATAAGTTTGACTGACTGTGCGAATAACATAGTAGATAAGTTTTAGGAACTAAAGAGATCCAAGAGGTCCCTTCATGCCTGTTTCCAAACTCATTTCTACTTACAGACACATGAATCATATGATTTCTCTACCAGTCAACATTTGTGTCTGAGTGGGCAGCTGGGTGGCTCAGTGGATTGAGAGTCAGACCTAGAGATGGAAGGTCTTGGGTTCAAATCTGACCTCAGACACTTCCTAGCTGTGTGACCCTGGGCAAGTCATTTAACTCTCATTGCCTAGCCCTTATCACTCTTCTGCCTTGAAACCAATACACAGTATTGATTCTAAGACAGAAGGTAAGGATTATACATATATGTATATGTATATGTGTATATATTTGTGTCTGATCCAGAATGTATCACAAGGGCCACCTTCTACTCTAAATGTTTGCTTCTCTCTGCCTAATTTCACCTAGTTCAAACTTCCTCATTTTATAAAGCGGGAAACTGGCACAAAGAATGAAAGTGACCTACATAAGGCCAACAATTACCAAAGCAACAGAGCCTGGAAGGAATTCCTGTGTGTGGCAGCTAGCCTCTAGGGTCAGATCTTGGCCCTTGGACAAGTCATTTTACGTTTGGGGGCCTCATTTTCTACATCTGTAAAATGAGAGAGTTGGACTAGATAATTACTAAGTTTCTCTTGGGACTTAAATCTCTGAACCTGTAATTAATGGCATCGGATCAGGACTATCTGCTGCTACCTCAATCACTATTTTCATCAATAATTCCTTTGGTCCTTCTCAATAGGGAGGATTCAGTTGTGGGGACATCCCATTGCAGTAGACTGGGCAGAACCAGAGGTGGAGGTTGATGAAGACACAATGTCTTCTGTGAAAATCCTTTATGTGCGAAATCTCATGCTGTCTACCTCTGAAGAGAGCCTGGAAAAGGAATTCAACAGTATTAAACCAGGTAAGGACTTCCATAGGATATGACCCTCCTGTTTGGAGAGTGGGGGTGAGGGGAGGATCCATACATTTGGCCTTGATACAAATCCTCATGGATTTCACCTGGACTGATCCTATATTCTGAGAGGTGAATATTGAGTAAGTAAATGAAAAGATGAAATATTGCACCTTGGAAATATGACAAGATGGGATTTATCAGAAAAAAGATCTAGGGTCAGTGGAGTAGAATATTATTGAGTCAACAGTGAAATATGGTAGCTAGATCTCAGATCTAATTATTGGCTACAATAAGAGGTCCAAGGGTATAGAATTAGCAAGGTGATAGTCCTACTGAACTGGGTGGACTGATATGGAACCAGGGCATCATAGTGGTTCAGGAAGGACATTGGTAAGTTGAAGAGCTTCCAGGGAAGAGCAAAGCTACTTAAGAACATGCCATATGAGGGTTGGTTGAAGGAACTGGGGACGCTAGCATAGACAAGAAAACAGCCAGGGAAACATTGGATCAATATTTAAGAATTTGAAAGACTGTATTATGGAATTGGGGTTAATATTATTCCGTTGGGCCCCAGAGAGAAGAAGGAGGAACTATGGGTAGAAGTTACAAAGAAGCAAACTTGGGCTTGCTTGTAGGAAAAACTTCCTCAACTGCCCTCAAGTGGCATGTGCTGGCTCAAAAGGTGGGGGATTCCCCCTTGCTAGTGATTTTTAAGCAAAGATAAGAAGGGGTATCTAGATGGCTCAGTAAGAGAAAGCCAGAACGGGAAATAGGAAGTCCTGAGTTCAAATTTGACCTTAGATACTTCCTAGCTATGTGACCCCAGGCAAGTCACTTAACCTTAACTGCCTAGCCCTTGCAACTCTTCTGCCATGGATCTAATATTTAGTATCAATTCTAAGACTGAAGATAAAGATTTTTTTTTAAAAAAGCAAAGATAAAAAGACAGAGCTCTTGAAAAGAAATTTATTTTGTGGCACTAAAAGGAAAAGAAAAATCCTGAGGTGGTCCCAAACCAATGTTGAGCTTCTGTTTTAAGATTCAAAGTTAATCCAAATGTTATTTTCTCTGCAGAATTCTTAAAGTATTGGAAGGAATTTGGATTAAGATTGGATCAAAACTACTTTGACTTGGGGTTTCTGTTCACAGGAACATTGTCACCTTTGCCAAGGCAACCGGTGAAATCTATTGTCTTCACCCAAAAAAACATAAAAACATTATTTTCTCCTGCTTCCCACAGAGCGAAATTCCTCACACTGAGCTATCGTGTACAGAGCTGAAAGAACTGTGTTACTTATATAAAAGCAACACTGCAATCCCTCTGGCTAAAATCAAAGAAATATCTTTGTGCAGATGGAGAATGATTGGTCATTGTATCACCAGCCATCCTATGGATGTCTGAACAAGGTCACAGAATCACAAGACTTCAGCTGGAAATGACTTCAGAGGCCTCTAACCCTACCTTTGCTTGAAGAATATCATCTACTATCATGCCCCCAGCTCGTATTTATCCAGCCTTTGCTTAAAGAGCCCTAGGGAGGGGGAGTCCACTGCCTTCCATGGCAACCCATTCTGCTTTTGAATAGCTCTTATTCTTAGCAAACCTAGCTAGAAATCAGACCCAAATTCACCTCTTTCAACTTCCATTCATTGCTCCAAAACCAAGATGAATAAGTCTAATCCCTCTTCTGCATGGTGGCCCTCAAGATGCTTGAAAGGCATTATGTTGTTCTCCCTTGTGGGACTTCTCTTCTCCAAGATAAACATTCCCAACTTCTTTATAGAGCACCTTCTCAGGGTCCTTTCTTAGCTGCCTTCCTCTGGGAGCTTTCCAGTTTATCTGGGTCATCTCTTAAACTGTGATGCCTCATTCTGAACACAATTACTCCTCATGTGTTCAGACCAGAATAGAGTACCTAAGACTATTATTTTCCTAGTCCTGGGTGCTATGTCTTTCTGAGTGCTGCCTGAGACCCTTGAGAAACTTTGAACTACATCTTAATACTTGAATAAACAAAGCCAACTTTGTCCACACTAAAAAGAAAAAAACAAATCCCAAGTTAGTTTACCTTCCTTTTTTTTAATTTGAAAATTTTAAATTAATTAATTAATTCAGAAAATTTTTCCCTGGTTACATGATTCATATTATTTCCCTCCCCTCCTTCCATTCCCCTCCCATAGCCAATGAGCAATTCTACTGGGTTTTACATGTGTCATTGATCAGGACCTATTTCCATATTATTGATATTTGCATTAGAGTGATTGCTTAGAGTCTACATCCCCGATCATATCCCCATCAACCTATGTGATCAAGCAATTGTTTTTCTTCTGTGTTTCTACTCCCACTGTTCTTTCTCTGTATGTGGAGAGCACCTTTCTCATAAGTCCCTCAAAATTGTCCTGGATCATTGCATTGCTGTGAGTAGCAGAGTCAGTTACATTGGATTGTACCACAGTGTATCGGTCTCTGTGTATAATGTTCTCCTGGTTCTGCTCCTTTCACTCTGCATCAGTTCCTAGACGTCATTCCAGTTCACATGGAATTCCTCCAGTTTATTATTCCCTTGAGCATAATAGTATTCCATCATCAACAGATGTCACAATTGGTTTAGCCATTCCCCAATTGAAGGACATCCCCTCATTTTCCAATTTTTTGCCTCCACAAAGAGTGCAGTTTACCTTCCTTTTAAGAACTAGTTGATCATATTATTCTTGAATCTTATCCTCCTTTAATTTCATAATATTCTTAGTTTTAACCACAAAGGCACCTCTTTTAACAATCCATATTAAATCTAAGGTCCTGTGAATCAATGTTTTAAGTATAAGAAACATTAAGTATCATCAAAAAATTGGTTTGAACTACTACTACTATTACTACATTCATCCATAGTCTTAACATAGGAGAATACTATTCTGCTAATTCACATTTAATGTGTGTGCCACTAGGAGCCTCAGATCTTCATTACCATACTCAGATTTCATGAGTATTTCCCAACCTGTATGTGGGCTCTTGGCTTTGTTTCCCATGGCTTTCTACTTGGTATAAATCTATCTGTAGGACTTCATCATGACCTAGATGGATTATTTCTCTAATTTTTCAAGATCACTCTGAATTCTTTTCTCTTCTTCCAAACAATTAATAGGTCGCACCTGAGCAGGTTCATCTGCAACTTCCATGTGCACCAGGCCAATCCCTTTAATTCCCAAACTAGGAATGGCTGCCTCCTATTGGAAGTCAATCAAAGGGCTGTTGACTTTCCCAGGAGGATGCTAAGTCATTGGTAATCCACCTTAAAGAACCTCATAATATTGTGGACAGAGAGCCCTGGACTTGGTGCTACAGAGAACTGGATTCAGCCCCTGCTTCGGACTCTTCCTGATCCTGAGCAAGCCTCAGTTTCATTCCCTATACAATGAGGATATCAATATTGATAGGTATACTAACCTCACAGAATTTTCATGAGGCTCAAATAAGATAGTGCCCTTAAAACATGTTTTATTGTTGTCATTCAGTTATTTTCAGTCATGTCTGACTCTCTGTGACCCGATTTGGGGTTTTCTTGGCAAAGATATTGGAGTGGTTGGCCATTTCTTTCTCCAGCTCATTTTACAGATGAAGAAACTGAGGCAAACAGGATGAAGTGACTTCCCAGGGTCACACAGCTAGGAAGTATCTGGGGGTAAAATTTGAACTCAGGACTTCCAGACTACCAGAAAACATTTTACTGATCAGGGAGTGCTATAAAAATGTCTGTTGGTTTGCATTTCTTTGCTTTTCTAGGTATCAGGGATCTCTAGAACCCCACAAGTAGCTCTATAACGACAGCTGGTGGCTTCTAAAGACAGTTTTCATGGAGTCCTGGTGTAAAGTGGATAAAGGCAAACATTTGGAATGCAGCCTATTGTATTTTCTAACATGGCCATTCCAAGAGAAAACTCTTCCTCCCTATTGCTCAGTGCCTCGGTTTCCTTATCTGTAAAAATAAGGGAATTAGAATTATGACCACTAATTTCCCTTCCAGATCCAAATCTGTGATGCTATCATCCTCTGACCTTCAGAATTGAACCTTCCTTCCCATTAACCACAACACACACACACACACACACACACACACACACACACACACACACACACTCACACAACTGATAAAAGAACATCTGACATTGTTTGTAGCACTCTGCCCCCTCTGTCCCTCTCCTTTTCCCTGAGAGGAGGGAGGAATGCTACCTTTCCTGGGTTATCCTATTGCCCCAGAGTTTGGCTTGGCCCTTGTAGCTTGAACCATTTTCCCTCTCTGCTCTTGGTTGGCCTCCCACCCGCTAGGAGTGAGGAACGCTTCTGTTTATCAGTTACAGCTGATTTTTTTTAAAAAGACTTCAAAGGCGGGGCAGCTGGGTAGCTCAGTGGAGTGAGAGTCAGGCCTAGAGACAGGAGGTCTTAGGTACAAACCCGGCCTCAGCCACTTCCCAGCTGTGTGACCCTGGGCAAGTCACTTGACCCCCATTGCCCACCCTCACCACTCTTCCACCTATGAGACAATACACTGAAGTACAAGGGTTTAAAAAAAAAATACAAAAAAAAAAGACTTCAAAGGAAAGGCTGAAAGGCTAGTCATTTGCCAGTCTTTCCACCCAGCCCATCAGAGGGAGCCTGGGCTGTGTCTAAGCCTCATTAGTTAGAGCAAGAATGAGGCAAGACAATTCACCTTCTCTCCCAAGATAGCTTCTCCTGTGCGTGTGTCCCTTAATTGGTAGCCCAGACTCCCAGACTGCCTATTGTACTCATGTCTTTTCATGCTCAGAGAGAGAATAAATGGCAAAGAGCTGATGGATGGTAATGAAAGTCTGCTTGGAAGGGAAACACGCCTCCAGGAGATCCTAGCAAGGAGACAACAAGTTTTGTTCTGCTGTGGTCTCACTTCTCTAACGTCTAAGATGAAAATGAGCAGCGAAGGCAGATTAGGGGAGCTTCCAACTTGACTTTAAGTTGGCAGTGCCTGGAAGACATCTAAGATTTCACTGCCCTCTGACAAGAGCACTTGGAAAAAAAGGCCAGATCCTCCTCCAGAGACAAATGGCCACCGTTATGGGGGCTCACAGGCTGGAATAGAACCCGAGCCCCAGCAGAGCCCCACAGGGTTCTTTCTGGAATGGTTCTCTAGATACAACTTTTACTTATCTAATTCTTTCCTGAATACACACGTATGCTTTGTTTGTTGAGTTTTTTTCTAACTAAAGCATACCTGAAAAGGCAGTTGGAAGCCAAATTGTGAGGCAGCATGGGACAAGTGAAAGAACGTTGGATTTTGGGGAGATGACCAAGGTTGGAACTGCAGCTTGGCTACTGGGTTAACTTATAACCTCAGACATGTTGCAAAACCTCACTGGGCTTCAATTCCTTATTTGCAAAAAAAAAAAAAAAAAAAAAAAAAAAAAGGGTTTGGCCGAAGACCACAGCAATTGGGGTAAGGACTCACTGTCTGGCAGGATCTGGGAAAACCGGAAAGCATTCTGACAGAATTAGCTTTAGGACAATAATGCAACAACACAATCAAGAGAAACTCCAAAGAGATCTGCGATTTAGAACTCAAAGGTCACATTATAAACAAATTGGAGGAACAAGGAGAAACAGAAGATGGGGAAGAGTCAAGAACCAAACAAGGGACACAGAAGATCACAGAACACATATTTATATTTTATGTAGACTACCAATTGTTATAGAAAATTCTTTTTCAGTCTGGGAGAGGAGAGAGAGGGGGGAGCAGAGGGGAAGCTCCCCTTCCTTCTTCTCAAAAAGGAAAGAGAATAGGAAAAAAAGTCAGAAGGAAGCACAGAAAAACAAGTCAGCTCTGAAACTTGCGTGTTTCCTTTATTGTGTACGCAAGGAAAGACAGAGTCTATCTAATAGAGCTTGACAGTGTCACATACAATCCTCTGCTACTGGACTCTAACGTACAGAAAAATGCCGTTTGATTTGGTGTTTGTTATTATGAGTTTTTTTTTTAACTTTTTAAGATGACATAAAATGAGGAGCTGGACTAGACGGCCTCGATAGTTTTGTGTTGTTCAGGTTGTCTCAGAAGCGACCGTGTGGAATTAGCCCTTTGCCATCTCTGTAATCGTTTTATTCTCCTGATTCCTTGCAGGATCTGTGGAGAGGGTGAAGAAAATCCGAGACTATGCTTTCGTACACTTCAATAACCGCGAAGATGCAGTGAATGCCATGAAAGTTTTAAATGGAAAGGTAATACAGGAATGAGAGCCAATGAGGGGCTTCCATACATGGCGGGGAGACGCCTGTACCCCATAATGGCCAGAAGTCCCAAAAAGGAGTTTGATATGAATGCTGAGTTCATCTCAGGAGGTCAAGAAGCAGAATAGAGCTGGGAGAGAACATGGAAACTGTCTAGTCCAAGAGCCTCTTAGGATGGATGAGCAAGGGGCAGCTGGGTAGCTCAGTGAATTGAGAGTCAGGCCTAGAGACAGGAGGTCCTGGGTTCAAATCCGGCCTCAGACTCTTCCCAGCTGTGTGACCCTGGGCAAGTCACTTGACCTCCATTGCCCACCCTGACCATTCTTCTGCCTTAGAACCAATACACAGAAGTTAAGGGCTTTAAAATGTTAAAAAAAAAAAAAAAAAAAAAAAAGGGATGGATGAGGAAGCTAAAGCCTGGAGGTGTTCAATTCCTTGCTCAACATCACACAGGTAGTCAATGACAGGGTCCGAATTTGAACCCAGAGCTTCTGATTCCCAAACGAGTACATTTGCCACTGGAGGCCCTATCAGTCTTGGCTTACTTTCTCTCTCTTCTGTCATGAAGTAATGCTGCTTTTTCCACATGTTGATTCTGGGAGCAGCTTCTTTACATTTTGGTTACTTGTCAACAGTCATTTTATCATGGACTTTCTCTTCCCTTGATTGGCAATGGGCCTGGGAGTAGAGAGACCCGGCTGATCTCGCACCCAGGACAGGAGCTTCTGGTTCTCCAGGTTAGAGAGAGAGGCAGCATTGAAGCTAAGTTGGCACTGTCTTGAGGACTGGCACACATAGCACTGTTGGACTGGCCCATGTTCTGTGAGTGTCACAGTGCATGGAAATGAGGGCACAAGTGATGTACTAATGAGGGGGGCAGGGAGGAGACGTCATTGGAATGGTCCACCCTGGGGACCACCCCCATCGCCTAGGATTTGGTTAAGCGCCAGGGCAGAGAGCTGGGAGTGAGGAGAGACGTGGAGGGTCCAAACCAGGGTGGTTTGACATGAAGTCAAAAGGCTAGTCTGGGATGGTACAGAATTTCTCCAGATGCCAACTTCATATTCAAAGGGCTGAAAGAATAGGCTCAAAATCATAGGCTTAGAAGGGGCAACCGAGTGGCCCAGTAGAGAGAGAGCCAGGTGGAGGTGGGAGGTCCTGGGTTCAAATCTGACCTCAGACACTTTGCAGCTGGGTGTCCCAGGCAAGTCACTTAACCACAATTGCCCAGCCCTTACCACTCTCCTGCCTTCGAATGGATGCTGTATATCCATTCTAAGGCAGCCAGTAAGGATTTTAGGGAGAAAAAAATCATAGACTTAGAATTAGAGGAGTTCTGGAGACCGATTTTAGGCATATGGAATTGGCTGGAAGCAGACCTCAGCTCAGAGGGCAAAATTCAGGGATATGCGGGAGGTTTCCTTACTCAACCCGAGTCTCCCAAACCAGGACCTTTTATGGAAGTTACACATATTCCTCACCATTCGCCTCGCCAGATTGTTGTTCCCACCCTCCGCCATTACTCATGACTTAGCCCCGGGGCATAGACTAGACCAGTGATGGGCAACCGTTTGAGCTCGGTGTGTCAAAATTTGACAAAAAAACGAGCATCACTCAGGGGGAGGGGAGGGTGTCACTTTGAGAAAAATACCATAATTTCGTGATATTTATAGTTTAAATAACAAAAATGTATAGCTGTGATATATAACTGTATCTAATAAGCCAAAATAGGTAAATGAATGTAGGTAGAATTGCCATCTACAGTGCACAGAGTGTCTACACTACACTACAGCAATGTTTCATCCTCGGCACGCAGCCCCATATTTCGTGGCTCCGTGTGCGTGTCATAGGTTTGCCATCACTGGACTAGACCCAAGTAAATATAGACAGTGAGAGGCAGCAGTAGGAGAGCACAGATGCTCCCTGCACTTGTACCTTCCCTAGTCCTCACTTTCTCCTCCTTTTCTTGTTATCAAAGGTGTTGGATGGTTCTCCTATCGAAGTTACATTAGCCAAGCCGGTGGATAAAGACAGTTACGTGAGATACACCCGAGGCACCGGCGGCCGGGGCTCAGCGCTGCAAGGGGAATACACCTACCCCCTGGGACCTGTTTATGACCCAGCCGCAGCCTACCTGGGAGCCCCTGTCTTCTATGCCCCCCAGGCCTACGCAGCCATTCCAAACCTCCACTTTCCAGTGGCCAAGGGACACCTCGGCAACAGAGCCATCCTGAGGCCGCCTTCCATTAGAGGTAACGTCAGCCATTCAGCCTTCGGTTACTCACTCCTAAGATTTAAGTGATCGTAGTTTTAGCTGGATGATACGGGGATATCGGGGTGATGGGGATGGGCAATCGTCCACTGAAAATCACGTGTTGTGCCTACGGTATTAAGCGAGGAATCTTTTTTTTTTTTTTAAATCACATTACAACTGGTGAAAGTCTCCTATTTTCGCTAGAGAATAAGGAGAGGAAATGGAGAGCCTCCATTGAATATGGAGAAATGACTTGTTCTGAGCTGAGCCATTTGGTCACAGCCCAGTAGAAAGCCAGAATCCCGGCTTTGATTCTAAATCAAACAGCCTTCATAGGAATGATGATGATTATTCCAAACATGGAGCATCTCCGATTTCATCTCTGCAGCTACACCGTCCAGTTTACAGCTCTCTCCTTCTCCCCCCAACCCCACCGCCATTTTTATGACCTTCTAGCTCATTGGCATGGGGCACTCCCTCTGTCGACGCAGATTAGAATCCTCTAAGGTTGAGCCTGGGCAGGATGAGAGCAGCGAAAGGTAAAGAGGGCAAGAAACTAGTGAGAAAAGAACGGTGTAGAGTTGAGCTGGTTCACTAAGGTGCTGAGATGGAGAAGGGAAGGGAGTGCAGCCCATGCAGGTGTGAAGGGCTGGGAAAGAACAGAGAGGTGGAAGAGGGAGAATTCGCACTGAGAACCGAGAGCAGGGTTCGGAGTTATGGGGCAGAGGAAGAGGTTGGACAACAAAAAATTAATGAAAATTAAAGGAATTTCAGAGTTTGTGACCATCTAAGGGTTCCACTTGAGAATGATGGCCAGATTAAGGGTATGACCAGGACCGCACCAATCTCTGTATGTAGCTGAGGTGGTTTGGAGGAATAAACGTATGCCAAGAATCATAAGTGAGCCACTTCCTCCCTCTTGGCCCCAGTTTCCTCCTCTGTAAAAATGAAGGGACCAGACTAGACACACTGAAACTTATTAAGTGTGAAATATCATCTGCAAGGCACCAGGCTAAGTTCTGAGGCTACAAACAAGATCCCTTCCTAGCTCTGCATCTATGATCTCATGACCCAAAGAGACTGAGCTCAAAGACAACCAACTCGGTATAGTCCACTTACCACTAATGAAGAACCAAGCTGGAATGTCCATTCTATTGACATTGGGTGAAGAGTCCCACCTTTGCCACCTAACATAGCAGGATGCTTTCATCCGACTGCCATTTAGAAACGGGCATTGCATCTTCTCATGGGGATGTGAGGAAGGAAATGAACCTGTTTCTGAGGAATATTAGAGGATGAGGAATTAAAGTGCAATCAGAAAAGGAAACCACCAGTCTGACTGCCAGATCATATCTATTTCCTTTTATAAAAACTTCTAATAAATGCACAGCAATGCACAGAGAGAGAGAGACAGAGACAGAGACAGAGACAGAGAGAGAGAGAGAGAGAGAGAGAGAGAGAGAGAGAGAGAGAGAGAGAGAGAGAGACTTTCCTGTCTTAGATCACTTAAGCAGGGAGGAAGGCTACTAAAGAACATTTCACTGGACTTAGAACCAAACATTGCAAAGAATCACAACCCCGGAGTCGAAAGGGGCTCCAGAGCTAATGTAGTCCAACTCTTACCCTCGCCCTAATCCCCTTTACAGTATTCCTTTGCTTGAAGACCTGCTCTTTCTCCAGAAGGAGCCCACTACACTTTTTCTAGGGGGAATCATGACAATGAAGAATCCGAATTCTGTACCTTTAAAATGAACCAGTTGTAATGTGTGCATGGGGGAAGAGGAGGGAGGTAAGAATGTCCCCTGTTTTAAGCAAAGGGGGAAAAAATCTGTGTCGTGACTATTAAGGAACTAATGGGGCTGACTGAAGGAAGAGTAATTGGTATAATTATTTTTCCTCTCCCTTTATGCCATCAATGGCAAATCAAATCAGCATTGTGGCAAAAAAAAAAAAATAGTAAAGCTAAAATCAAAAGTAATCTGTGCATGAACTCAATGGAAAGTTAAGCCTCACATTGGCAGAACAAAGAAATAAATACGGGGAACTTAACCAAGACATCGATTGGCTTCCTTGCACCAATATCCCAATGTGCCTGCTGGCGATGCCTTTGACTATGCTGTTGAAGGAGAGTCCAAAGGCAAGATGGAGTATTCTGAGCGGGATGGTGATATTGCGTTGGCATCCCTCCATAAGTCATTTCACCATCTTACTCTCCAGCTAAATCTCTCTGAGAGTTAAGCTAATTACCAGCCGAAATTGGAATGGCACGTCGGGCTCAGGGATCCACCCTGGCGGAGCCTCCGTGTTCCTAGTGTCCTCTGAAGGCCACTCGATTTGTCCCATGAACTCTACTTTGCATTGAGTTTCATCCCATCAGGATCCCACGTGCTGAGCCATCTTCGGGGCATAATCAGTGTGATGGGGGCTAACTTTTCCATTACAGTAAGAATCAGGGTGATTTTCTGGTGGTTTGATTCAGTTTAATGCCTTCTTACGTTCCTAGAAATTTACATGAATGTCCCTGTAGGGGCTGCGGGAGTTAGAGGACTGGGCGGTCGTGGATATTTGGCCTACCTGGGCCGGGGGCGTGGCTATCAGGTCAAAGGAGACAAGAGGGCAGAGGACAAGCTCTACGACATTTTACCCGGCATGGAGCTCACGCCAATGAATCAAGTGACCTTAAAGCCTCAAGGAATGAAACTGGCTCCTCAGGTAAGTGGTTGCGACTGGAAGCAGCACAAAGCCCACAATATGGAAACTCTAACCTCTAAGCTATTTGGCTTTGTTCAAAGAAAACCAAATGAATATAAATTTGAACAGAATCGTAGAACGGAGTGTTGGAAGGGATCTCGGCAGCTCTCTAGACAGCTGTAGGAAAGGAACGTCCATCTCCCAATAATGTACTCAACAAGTACCTTTCTAGGCTCTACTGGAGGTCTTCCACTTAGAAGGACTTAGCGCCTATTAAAGCATCCCAGTCCATGTTTAAAAAAAAAAAGTCAGCCAAGTGATTCAGGAGGTAGAACGCCTGGCTTAGAGTCAGGAAGACATCTCTTCCTGAGTTCAAATCCAGCCTCAGCCACTTTCTAGCTGTGTGACCCTGGGCAAGTCACATGATCCCCATTACCTAGCCTTTACTGCTCTTCTGCCTTGGAACTAATATACAGTATTGATTCTATGATGGAAGGCAAGGATTAAAAAAAAGTACGTGGCCAGGCATAGATTCCTGGGGCATCCCAAGAGAAACCTCCTCCCTTGCTGACCTAGAACTATTGCCAACTATTCCTTGAGTCCTGACATCCCACCTGAATCCAGTGATATCAGTCTGATCCCTTCCTTTCCAAGTTCTCCGCAAAAATGCTCTCAGATGCTTTATTCAAAGCTTTGATAAAATCTGGGCAAATGGTACTCCCAGCATTCTCTGGGTCATCTTGTCCAAATAATCCCCAGAGCACCGAATGCGCATGTGTCCCTCTTCCAGTCCTCTTTGCCCTTTGGGAGGGCCTCAGATTTCGTTCCTGGTTTTGGTTTTCTCTGTGCTTTATTGCTTTCTTCACTCTGCATCATACAGAAATAGCTCCATATCTTTCATCATTCCTCGGGTACCACATATGTTCCTGGGGAAAGCTGGAGGCTTATGAAGGTGGAAGGAGGGCTGTCTTCACTCTGTATCGGCAGAAGTGATGAGTCTGCATCTTGTTGCTTGAAATAATCCTGTATTCCCCATATTGTTAGCCCAACCACTTGCTTGAGAGTGGAGGAATCATAGAACACAGCATCCTAAATATGGAGCTAGAAAGAATTTTAGAAGTCATCTACTCCAACTTCCTCATTTTACTAATAAGTAAACTGAGGCCCAGAGAGGAGATGATTTACTCAGGGTCATACAAATGGGTTTGGGGCCTTTAAATCCATTGTTCCTTCTATTATATCAGACTGTTTCCTTTTTGACCCTTTCTATAGCATTCTGAGCCTCAGACAAATTCTAATGTTCCTAGAGCTCCTAGGATGGTCCTGGGTAAGAAGCTACGAAGATCACGCTTTACCCATGAATGTCCGAGGCTACAGTTCTGGGTCCCTGGCTGTTTGCACATTGATTTGACCTTCATTTAGACCCTTGCTTGTCTTTTTTACGAAAGAGCCTGGGCCAGATTCCAAATTAACCAAAGGGATACTTTTCCCCAAGATGAGATTGCTTAGAAGGCCCCTGGGGCCCCTTCTAACTCTGAGATCCTGCCATTCTTTAAAGCAAAGTTCAAACTGCTCTTGATTCTTATGAGGCAGTTTGGTCTAGTAAACAGATTACTGGAATAGCCATCAGGCAGATCTGGGTTAGAATTCTGCCTTACATCTACTAGCTACGTAATTTTTGGAAAGTCATTTAACCTCTGGGAGACTCTGTTCTCTGCTTCTAAAGTGGGGATAATGATAGCACCTCCGACAGAGTTATTATGGGGATGAAATAACGAAATAGAGCTAATGTGCGATCCCTAAATTACTATGCAAACATGGGCTGTGATATGTCGCTATTAAAGAATTGCTGTATGTTTGTTACAAGGATTCTGTTCTTTTTCTTTGAAGTGGTGAGCAGTGGGAGAGAAGATGGATTTCTGTGCACTAAAAAAAGAGTCGTGTACTTCAAGTTGGCCAGATCATGGCCCAAATGCCTTCTCTCTCTGGTAGATAAGAAGCCACTCTTGGCCGCTCACTTAGCTCCATCTCTCTCTGTGTCTCCCAGAGCCTAGCCCAGAGCATGCACCCAACAAAGATAAACGAATGAGGCATGCACAGTAGGAGGTAGCTAATGATATGATTTGAGGTGTCTTCAGGTCTTCCCCCAAATATTAGCCCTGCAAGTGCCTGTCTCACTGTCTGATGACCATTTGGTTCCTTTGGGCTCTCAAGAACCTCCTATAAGCTGAGAGGATTAAGTCTTATTGACGAACACTTCTGTCAATCAGCTGAGCAAGATCTCACAGGCAGCCCAACAAGCCTCTGAGGCATGTGGGAACAGGGGTACCCTGGTGGGGGAGCTGAGAAGTGACAAGCAGCAGGAAGGGGGGAGCGTTGTTGATGGAGGAAATGAGAGAACATCAAGAACCAGCTTCACTGGGGGCAGCTGGGTAGCTCAGTGGATGGAGAGTCAGGCCTAAAGAAGGGAGGTCCTAGTTTCAAATCCAGTCTCAGTCACTTCTCAGCTGTGTGACCCTGGGCAAGTCACTTGACCCCCATGGCCCACCCTTACCACTCTTCCACCAAGGAGCCAATACACAGAAGTTAAGGGTTAAAAAAAAAAAAAAGCAGCTTCACTGACCACAAAATTGTGTCCTGGAGAGAGTATTAGCTTATTCAGGGAATCTCTCATCAACGATATTTCCAAATTCTGAGACGATGGCAGAGCCACTATTGAAATCTCTGTCCCAAACATGGTCTGTTTTCATGGTCTACAAAGCACAGTGAGTTGCCCCAGAGTGGCAGCTAAATGAAACACCTGAGCTGTGAAAAGCCAAGGGTGAACCTAGATGGCCTCTAGAATGGATCCCATTTGGAGCCCTGGAACTCCACTGTGGGACCACACAGGACAATGCAGGGCAGGAGGGAGACTCTGCCTGGAATACCAGAGGACAAGACCAAGGGTAGGATAGGGCCACATCTGGAGTCCTGAATAGGGTTGTCTTGCAAGTATTCTGTCGCCTTCTGGGAACCACACTAAAGAAAGAGCCTTCAAAAGTTTGAGGGTTCAAACCTTAGAGGCAGAACCACTAAGACAATGAGGGATGCCCAGATCATGTAAGAATCCACTGAATAAACTGGGGGTGCTTAACCTGGAAAAGAGAAGACCGAGGTTATCTTTGAGTATATGAGACATGATCCAAAGTGATGGATTGTGCTGAGGCAGAGGGTTCCCCTCCTAGGAAGTTCTCAAGAAGAGGCTGGGAAGGCTGAGGTTATCTTCAAGTATATGAGAAACTGTCCAAAGTGGAATGGATTGTGAGCCTCAAGAAGAGGCTGAATAACCACAACCTGGGTGTGCTATAGTGGGGACTCTTACATTGATGGCTTGGACTAGATGGTCCCTGAGGTCCCTTTCAATTTGAGTTACACTCCTACAAGGCAGAAGCAGGATTAATAGATGGAAGATGAGGAGAGGGAAGTTTAGGCTGGATATCACAGGTTAAAACATCCTATAGTCGGAGCCACCCAAATGAACAGACTCCCTCATTGGAGGTCAAACCAAGACTAGACGTCCACTTCTTTGGTTTGCCGGACAGAAAATTCCAGTTCCAATTTGTATTAGCCTAGATGGCCACTGAGGTGCAATTCTGTTATTCCATGATGTAATTCCAAAAGGATTATTGAAATAACATCCCTCAAATAGACTCATTTTGGAGAGCTCTTGCCATACACCTGTGCCCCGGGTCATTTCCTCTGCCTTGCACCTTGTGGACAGGAAGCATGTTACAGAATGAGCAGTAGTCTACTCTAGGCTGTCTTAGACACTGGTCATCACCTGAACTGTCTCTAGTCTGGAGAAAAGACCGAGACAGTTATTATGATTAATCAGTAAGCCTGGGGGCAAAATACCTAGAAAAAAGATGCCAGAAAGGATGAGAAGACAGAGGATTCCACAGACGGTCAACCGTGATAGGTCAGAAAAATGAAAGCGACCAAAGAAATACAGGACTGCCCATTGGGAATTTTTCCCTTGGACAAACTAATCATTTTCTTAGGTTTTTTCCACAAAGGGGACCCAGTGAATGGAAAGGAGGCTATTATCTACTTCCTGTGCTCTATAAATAAATTAAGGGTGATCCCAGGAAAGAAAAGTGGATCCAGCAGCCATCAAAATGCAAACAAAATAGAAATCATAATTTTAGGCATTTGGGACAAAGTTAAGAAGCCAACAGCAATGCAGAAAACATATTAGAGCAAATGGTGGGAAAACCATCTCTAGGAATTAATGGTTGTTCAGTTTTCAATTGAGTGCAAATTGAGTTCAACTCAAGGTCTACGAGTCATTAAACCATGGAGCATCTTCTATCTTTTTTATATTAGCATGAATGCAGAAAATGGAAGTTTAAAACTCTTAAAGGGGAAGAAAGAATCCAAGTGTGACACTTATTTTAAAAAGAAAACACATAGTTATTATTTTCATTCTTCTAGGTCTTAGAAGAAATCTGCCAGAAGAACAACTGGGGACAGCCAGTGTACCAGCTTCACTCGGCCCTGGGCCAAGACCAAAGACAACTTTTCCTTTATAAAATCTCCATTCCAGCTCTTGCCAACCAGAATCCAGCAATGTGGGTAGTTTTCCTACTTTTTCCTGCTCACTCCTGGTGGTGGTTTCTCTCTGTTCAAGCATTTAGTGAACCCCTGCAAGAATATAAATTTCTTGAGGGCAGGGGTTGTCTGCGGGCATTAAAGAAATGCCAGCCTGGATATGCTGGATGTTAGAGCTAGGAAAATAGAAGTCAGAATAATCCCTCCCCTCAAGAAGCTTACATTTCCCTGGGTTGGGGGAGGGAACCGTAAGTTAATTCAGATAGAAAGTTAAGAGAAGTGATTGTAAAGACATTTTGGGCTGTGGGGGCAGCTGCAGTGGTCAGGACAGGTCTTGGGTTAAATGGATGTAGCCATCACCTCCTGACAGTTTCTAAGGTCAACATTTCCCTTTGCTTTTCATTTGTGGTCAATAACTATAGTTTAAAATGAAGATGCTCTGCGAGCCATCCAGAAAAGAGCATCCTCTCCATCATGCATCCTACACAGTCTCTTCCAGCTCTGAATTTTGAATCTTATCATTCCACAAATGTTTTCCTCTTTATTACTAACAACATGGATCTAGCTGAGAAACTCAGAAAAAGGTCCTAAATCTAGCCTTACTTATGCTTTACAGTCACCCCTTCACTCCTCCAAAACTTAGTGCCTTTGTGGATGAAGCCAAGACTTATGCAGCTGAGTATACCCTTCAGACCCTGGGAATTCCCGTGGAAGGAACCGAGGCTCTGCCAGCTGCTGCGGCTGCGGCTGCTGCTTTCCCAGGTGGGTGAAAGCTGGGACTGATGTGTGTCCCTCAAACAAGGTTCCAGTTCAAAATATCTTGGGTGTGGAATTGAAAGTTCTGGTTTCAAGCCCAGCCCCTAATGCTCATTAGCTGTGTGATCTTGGGTGAATGGTTTGCCCTCTCTAACCCTAGCTGCCTCATCTATAAAGTGAAAGGTGTGGGCTATGTTATCTCTGTGGGGTTCCTTTCAGTTATAATTCCGTTCTCTTTAGAATCATGAAAACATATTTAGACTTTGCTCGTGCTAAATTTGCCTTTGTAAGATGTATGAACAAAAAGAAATTATGCCAAGGAAATTTACCTGGAAAAAGGCCTGGACCAAGAGTTAAGGCTGTTGGGCTTTACTCTGCCAGTCACTGGTTATGTGACCTTGGACAGGTCACTTCATCATTAAACCTCAATTTCCTTTTCTGTAAAATGGGAGAAGGAAAACAAAACTACATGGAGCAATCAGTAAGCATTTACAATAGGCAAATTGTGATGTGCTGAGGATTCAAAATAAAGGGAGCATCTCCTCATCCTCAAGGAGTTTGCATTTTTTTAGGGAATATTCTAGGATCCTATACATAGAGACAGAAGTGGCATTGTCCTTCATTTTACAGAAAAGGAAACTGAAACCTAGAGAAGATCAACTAGAAAATGCCCAAGGTGCGATTAAAGCCAAGTTTGTTAATTCATTTCTCACATATAATTTTATTTTATCCTTACAATAAACTATAGGTATTGTGATCTCCTTTTTACAACTGAGGAAACAGACTCAGAGAGTGACTTGCTAAGTGTCATACAGTTAATAAATATCTTGGGCATGATTTGAATTCAAGTTTTCCTTAGTCATATCTTCCATACTACCCTAGATCAGAATGATAATACAGATCAGTGGTTGCCAAACTTTTTTGGCCTACTGCCCCCTTTCCAGAAAAAAATATTACTTAGCGCCCCCTGTCACATACTATCACCTCCCCCTTACAGTTATTCACCGCCCCCAAATGCACCTGTGGCCATCACCTGGATTGCTGCAGCACCCACCAGGGGGCAGTGGCGCCCACTTTGGGAATCACTGATATATAAGAATATTAAAATAATGATTTGAAAAGTCCCCTCTAGCTCTAAAGAAAAGAATTTCCCTTTATTCCTTGGATGCCTTCCTGAAAGTGACATATGAATATAATTTCTGTCCATTTATTTCACTAAATAAGTAGAGATTGCCTAGCACAGGGTTGAAAGGCTTAGCTATGAAATCAACAGCCCTGGTTGCAGTCCACTTCTTGGACAAGTCCTTTAGCTGCCTCTCTGGACCTCAGTTTCCCCTTCTGGGAAATGAAGATGTTGGCCCAAGTGATCTTCCAGGTTCTTTCCAGCTCTCAAAAATAACTCATTTCTTGAGCGCATTAAAGTCACCAGAGCATCACACAGATGTTCTCATTTAATCCTCCCAACAACCCAGGCATGTTGGCCCTTTTATTATCTTCATTTTACCAATGGGGAAACTGAAGCTGAGAAATCCAATGCCTTTCCTTGGGTCACACAGCTGTTAAGATCTGAGTTCAATTCAGGCACTTACTGGCTGTGTGACCTCAGGCACATTACTTAATCTCTATCTGCCTTGGTTTCCTTTTCTGTAAAAGGAGCATAATGATCATACCTACTTCACAGGTGAGATAACACACATAACATACTTTGCAAACCTCCTAGTGCTCCCCATGAATACTACCTGGTATTATTCGTTTTATAGTATGAACAACCAGACCCGGTGCTTTTTAAGGTTGGATTTCTGGCTCCTGGATCGTCTTAAAGTGGAGCAGGATGGGAATAGGAATAATCTGGAATATTGCCAAGGATTTGCCCATACCTGTGACCTGTTCCCAGTGGAATGCTGTTCATTTTAAGTGAATTCACTATAAAATATGGTAGGTCTTTGCAGGTCAGACACTTCAGACTTCCTTAAAAGTTCACCTCTAAGGCAATAGGTAGGAAATAGAACATTGAAATCATGAAACGCCAGGCATTTCAGGTTATCTGGAACACAGAAGGCATACAGGGAAGCCGTGTATAATCAGTCCACAAAGACAGGTTGAATGTAGGTTGTCAGAGGCTACATCCCAAATGGAGAAGTTCAGCGTTTATCCTGGAGACCACGAAGAGCCAATGACATGTGTTAAGCAGGGGAGTGATGAGGTCAGAATGATGCTTTACAGAACCTTCATGGGGCAGCTTGAGGAGAATGGATTGGAGAGGGGAAAGCCCTGCCTGCTCACACACCTCTGGTACTGCAAACTCCAGAGCCTAGGTCTTAATCTTTGTACAGTGCCTTCCACATAGTAGGCTTTAGTAAGTCACTGGTGGGTGAATTAATGAATGTTAATAATTACGGCGCCTTTACTTAGTTTTGAGTTAGGGACCCAAGAAGGAAGGAAAAGAGTGTGAGATCTTGAGCAAATCACCTACTTACCTTCTGCTCCAGGGTCCTGCCCTTCCAGGATCAGGGTTGGAGGCAAAACTGAGAGATAGTAAGGGAAATTTAGGAAGGAAAACACATTCTAAAAGCTTCAAGCAATAAGCCTCAAAGAAAAGGTGACATGTGCTGGTCTAGTGGGAAGAGCATCAAATTTAAAGTCAGAAAGCCCAAGTTCTAATCCTGGTTCTGCTACTTATTCCCTGTGACCCTGCACAAATCATTTATTTAAACCTGTTTTTTCCCCTAATTAAAATCAGATGTTTGGATTAGATGACCTATAAGGTCCTTTTTAGCTGTGAATCTATCAGATCATGAACCAGGGTGCTCCATCTATCATGTTGTAGGAACCCAAGCCCCAAAAACCACTTGCCTTGGGACCTAGAGGAAATGATCAACCTTAATACTAAGTGGGTCAGTGAGGCAGAGTAAACAGAGAACTGGCTTCGGAGTCAGGAAGACCTGAGAACAAGTCCTACCCCTGATTCACTGACCTTAAGACCCGGAGTGAGTCATTGAACTTTTCAGGAACCCAGACAACTCTCCCAGATTATAACTGTCAAGTAGGCGGCAATCTGCATTATTAGAGAGAATTTTCTCACCAGGAGTTCCCTATCCTAATGAAATCATGATGATGATGATGGCTGACAGTGATGATAATAGCTAGCATTGATGTCGTGCTTTAATGTTTGCAAAGATGTGTGTTTATAGAACCACATCTATGGGTACACAGAGATACATGTGTGTGTATAAATATATATATATATGTGTGTGTGTATATATGTATAATCTTATTTAATTATGAGCCAGAAAGGCTTAGATTCTTTTCCATGTATATGAAAATTTTCATTTTCATAATCTTGTCCTTGATTCCATCGCCTGAAACCATAAGATAGAAGTGTTTAGGTGATGAAAGCTGCCCCATTTCTATGGGAATAACAGGAATACCATCCTAGGTCAAAGCTCCTGATGGGGGTCAAGCGGAAACAAAGATATGAGCCCAGGGAAAGCTTCTCTCCAAAGACTGCAAAGATGAGGCCTGGGTCCAATGTGAAAAAGAAAGTTCAGAAGCCCCTGAGAGACTTCCATATCTTCCCTAGACTGTATATTTATATATTTCTCTTAGAAGTATCCTGGGATAGGAAAGTTGTTCTCCATGAGCTTCTCAGAAGCTCAAGAAAAACAGACTCAGCTGCTTAAGAGATGTGGATTAGAGAGCATTAAAATGCAATGTAAGGAGTGGTTTCAATTAAAAAAAAAAAAAAAAAAAGATGGTGTCCAGCCAGTTTCCTGCCACAGAGATTTGCAAAAGCCACACACGCACATGCATAAAATCAATTTGTCTGGGCTTACACAGCCCATCAGCCAGATGGACTAGTTGTTTTAAGCTTGTCCTTGCTTTTTCCTCGATTTGCACTCTCCCTTCCCTTTTCTTTCTGCCTCTCTTCTGTATCTCAGAGAAGAGAATGAAACAGACCCCATGAGCAGCCTGCCACGCCAATGGCAGAAGCACAATTTGGCATCAAATATCTCTGATGAGAGTTTGATATGTAAGATAGATAGACGCAATAGAAATATCTATTCAAAAGCTCTTCTCCAAGGGATAAGTCAAAGAATAGATAATAATAAATCATTCTCAAAAGAACTGTAAACTAGTCGCCATTTGAAAGAACACCCTAAATTTGGTGGAGCCATAAATCGGTCCAGCACCTCAGAAAGTAATTGGAAGGTATGTCAATCAAGTGGCCAAAATGCCCGTGGCTCTTTGACTCAGAGATTCCCCTATGGGCATAAGTGAGAGCAAGTGTTTTCCTGTAGCAGAGAACTGGAAACAAAGTAGATGCCTTTCTATTGGGAAAGGGCTAAACAAACTGGTACAGGAAGGTGACAAAGTATGACCCAGCTAGAACTGACAAAAACAATGATACGGAGAAGCCTGAAAAGACTTCCACGAACTGATGCTGAGTGTGATCAGCAGAACCTGGAAAACAATGTATACAATGGCTACAATAGCATAAATGGAAAGAACAAGCACAAAAGACTCAAGAGTGGATGTTTCAAAACTATGAAGACCAAGCTTGGTTCCAAAGAGGAGATATAAAGCCATTCCTTCCTTTGTTTCTTGGCAGGGGATGGGGAGGGGGTGTGGCACAGATTCAGAATGCTGATTATGGCGTGAGATTTTTTTAAAAAATGTTGCTTGATTTAGCTGATTTGTTTCTCTTGATCTCTTTTTAAAAAATCTTTGTCATAAGTGATGGTTCTCTGGGAAGAGAAGGAGAAAGTCAGTCCACAAGACACAATGTTCCAGGCAGTACTGAGCACTGAATATACAAGAAAGATAAAAATGGAGATAGACAAGGAGAGAGAGAGAGAGAGAGAGAGAGAGAGAGAGAGAGAGAGAGAGAGAGAGAGAGAGACAGAGACA
>NC_058131.1:717782773-717801710 GCF_016433145.1 Gracilinanus agilis
GAGAGACAGGGAGAGAGAAAGAGAGAGACAGAGAGGCAGAAAGACAGAGAGAGAGAGACAGGGACAGAGACAGAGAGAGAGAGACAGAGAGAGAGAGACAGAGACAGAGAGAGACAGAGACAGAGACAGAGACAGAGACAGAGACAGAGACAGAGACAGAGATGATTGATAGATGTAGAAAGAGATGATTAAGAGAGATGATAAATAGAGAGAAAGAGAGAGAGAGAGAAGGAGATAGGGAAATAGAGAGATGATGTAGAAAGATGTAGAAATTAAGAGAGATGAGAGATGAGAGACAGAGAGACAGACAGAAAGACAGAGAGAGAAGAGAGAGAGCATGCAGCTCCTGTTCTCAAGGTGCTTACAGTCTAATGCAGGAGACAGCAAGCAAACATTGATGTACAAACAGATAAATACAGGTTACACTGAAGATAATTCCAGAGAGAAGGCACTAATGGGAAGTGAATAGCTTATTGAGGAAGAGTAGATTTAGATGAGATTCGAAGGAACTAGGAGTCCAGGTCCCAGGAATGGAGACCAGCCAGTGAGAGCACCTGGAGTCTGGAGACGGAGGGTCCCTGGATCACAGAGTAGAGGCTGGGGATGGGACTAAAGTATAAGAAGCCTGGGAAGGCATGGAGGTCGGATGGAGGCAGAGCCAGGTTACAAAGTTTCTTTATGACAAACAAGAGATTTTCTAGTTTACCTTAGAGGTGAGAGGAAACTACTGACATCTATTGAGTGAAGAAAGAGGGGCAGGAGGCGATGAGATGGTGACTGGGTCAGACCAGCACTTTAGGGAGATCCATTTGACACTGAGTGAAGGACAGACTAGACTGTGTGGGGCTGAGCAGAGCAGGGAGATGAGATCATAAGGGCCTTCATTAATGTGGTTTTAGTGTTGGAGGAGAAAAGGAGTGGGAAGAGTTTAAAAGAGAGATTTTGCAACTGAGATTTTGCAACTGAATATGTATAAAATGGATATTTTTAATGAGGCTACCTGATAACTTCCTAGAATAACAAATTATTCTTGCTAACCTCAACTTCTTCTAGGCTGCCAGAGGAGTAAGATGTTCTACCAACAAGCAACTGTAGCAAAAAAAAAAAGTCTTTAATCTTTTAATGCAATTATTTTACGTATTTCTGCCCTCTAAATTCTGGTACCCTGGGGCAATACCCAATCACTCTGCCTTAGTTATGTCTTCTATGAAATGAAGGGATGAGGGGTAACAGAGGGCCTCTCAGGTCCATTTCAGACTGTCTTCATAGGATCATAGACTTAGAGCTGAATTTTAGAGACCAGATATTGAGCTCTCCAATCCATATGATATTCAAATTGTTGTTCAATCATTTCAGTTGTGTCTGACTCTTTGTGACCTCATTTGGGGGTTTTCTTGGCAAAGTTATTTGCCATTTCCTTCTCCAAATCATTTTACAGATAAAGAAACTGAAGAACATGGGGTTAAATGACTTGCCCAGGGTCACACAGCTGGTAATGTCTGAGGTCATATTTGAACTCAAGTATTCCTGATTCCAGTAGCAGATCAAAAATTAGAATATAGGTCTTTTGAACAAAGCTGAAATTAAGGGCACCAAAATTATTAGTTACTTTTTTTTCCAGATCTATAGATTCCAAATCTATGATTATGAATGGGGTCAAGAACTTCCAGGGAAGAAACTCTCTATAGCAACAGAGGTCAGCATCAGCTCTGCAACTTAGAGAGTTGCCTGGGGACCCTGTAAGGTTCATTGTCTCGTCCGAGGCCACCCAGCCATGATGTGATAAAGACTCAAACTCAGGTCTAACAAAGTGAATTAGAAAGTGGCAAGACCAGCCTTTGAACTTCTGTTTCTTCTGCATCCCTCTTTAGGCTACGCCATTGCAAATGCAGCTGCCACCATGACTGCAACTCAGCTGAAACAGGCTGTGACCCTTGGCCACGATCTGGCGGCGTATGCGACCTATGAAGCCTACCCTGCCTTTGCCGTGGCTGCTCGCGGGGATGGATACGGGACCTTCTGAGGACTGTTTTTTGTATGTTTGTTTTTTTTATTTAAAAACAAGAGACATGAAGCTCAATGTAGACAAAACCACCCTTAACTCTCCTCATTTTTCTACAAAATTGTAAAGTCTCCATTTCCTAAACTTTCTTGTTCATTAGCCCCTGGGGTTGTTTTAGCGCGTATATTTCCAAAATTAAAACAAATGGGTACGAATGCATTCTCTAACGTGGAAAGGGAAGCAATTCTGGCTCCGAGAGATATCCTATAGAAGCTATCAGGGGTCCCCCCTTGGTATGGATGTTTACAAAAGAAGGTACAGACTGGAGTCAGATATTTCAGGCAGTTGGAAGCATGGGCTGAGCCACTCATAGCAATGAGGGACCACCAGCAACTCAGATTTAACATCAAACCTAAATTATGGGGCACAAAGTCCCAGAAGGCTGACATCCCATAATCCCGCTCCAGTCTGGGTTCCCATCTCTACCCTGGGCTTTGTTTATAGGCCTGGCCTAGTTAAAGGCCAGGAGACATTTCCCAAGTAATCCCTTCTGGGCCTTTCCATTCTGTTGAAGAAAAATACTTTTCTAGTAAACTCAGGACTTCCTTGGAACTTCCATAAAGACATTAAAAGCAGTGTTGGACCCCACTGGAAATCAGCCCCATGGGCACACACAGAAGGGTCCTACCCCTAGGTTACTGCCTCAATTTCCAACTCAGTTCTCATCAACCCCAGGAAGATTTCTTTTGAATACATTTTGTTCAGGCTCTATACATCATCAGGAAATGGGGGAAGATCTCAGAGAACCCCTAAAATCTCTGTTCTAGTCTTTTGTGAGAGACTGTAACCACCCTAAGGAAGGAATTTGTCATCTTTTTAACCTTCATATCTCCCTGCCCCCAACATAGTTCCCCATAGAGGTGCCAATATATCAAAGACTCGCCATTTAGTTGGTGTGGGAAATCTTGGCATGACAAATCTCCATTGAGGCAAATAGTGACCCTTTTATAATGACAATCTAAAAAAACTGCCTAAAAGTCAAACAAGTTAAACTAGTTTCCCACTTCTAATATCAGAGGTGGAATTTGAACCTAGATATTCCTTATTTCAAGGCTGGAGCCCTATTCATCATATGATTAATTAGGAGATTCATTCATGACTATCAAATTGTATTGCCAGCCACAGAGGACTGGGTGAAGATGCACTTCTACAGCAGTAAGACAGAGGATGGACCTACTCCTTTTTTCAGGATCTTGGGGACCATTAAGCTCTCTTGGATTTGGCCCTGAACCTTCTTTCAAATCTAACCACATGACAATTAATATAAGAGCTCATTACCTGCATTTTCTTCCTCTTCTTATAAACATCAAACACCTTTGCCAAATCAACATTCTCATTTCATGCTGCCTCCCCAGGGAAGCTTTGCCCCCATCCTCTTAACAACCATAAGTATTTCTCCAGAGACCTGGTTCTCTACCACCATTCCAAAAGCACACCAAAAAGTCCACATGCCCCTTCCCCAGGTAGACCGATGAGGAGCAGGGGAGCTGGGAGATGAAGAAAAGATACTTCAATCCCCACATTTTGCCAGAATGGTGGTTTGCCTAACAGAGCAGGCAGCCTGTGGGCTTTGGGGCCACTCAGACACCAATTTCCTGGAGGAGCCCCCTCTCCTAGTCTCATTAATGGAAAATCAATAAAACATACTCAAATTCCCATTCAGAAATCCCTCGGCCCCCATAAACATTTCTAAGACTCAAATCAAAAGACTGGCTGAAAATGATGTCAGATCCCGAAAGGGATAATGGGATCCAAGGCAGACCTTGTCCCCATGAGCCCCCAGGTACTACCTGGCTAAGCAGAAAAAACACTGTTAGAACCTACTGGCACCATGCTCCTTCAAAGTCCCCAGATATCCCGCCTCACTGTCCCTCCTTTTGGATCTAGATCACTAAGCACATCCTGCTTCTCAAATCCTCTAGGAAATGGGACTCCAATTTGAAGCCATTTTTCTCTCAGTGCAAATCCTTTCCCTTGAGTTCTCATTTATTTTCCTTTCGCCCAACCCAATCCAATCTGACTAATATTTGTCAAGTACCTGCGATGTGCCAAGTACTGTCCAAGGTACTGAGAACTTTGGACTAGTCAAGACCTCTCAGTGTGCTGAGCACCTCAATAAGACTTTAGATTAAAAGAATAAACTGATTTCAATTGGGAAAAGGAGTTTCCTTGCCCAAGAATTTATCAATGAATCAAGCGCCCATTCTCTATAATATAAAAGCAATGAGACAAAACAAATAAAACGAAGCCAAAGGATACCTCTTTTAATAGAAAGCATCAGCTCTCAGCTTCCTATCAGTTCTGCTGACAACAGATTAGAAGTGAGAGGTTGTTCTTAGGGTGAAAAAATTTATCCTTGAGCCAAGACCAAAAAAAGTTCTTTCTCAATAAAACAGAAGGTTGTACATTTAGAACTTCAAGAGATATTAAAAGACATCAAGCCAATCCCCTCATCTTGTAAATAAGAAAACTAAGGTTCGGAAAGTTTAAATGATTTGCCCCAACACACACAGCTAGTTAAAAAAAAATACTCCTTCCCCAAAAAAGTCAGAACAGTGATTTTATAAGCATAGAATCATTAGAAAAGATTTTGAAATTCAAAAATTAAGAAAACTACAAAATATGTGGGGAATGGGAAATAACCCAATATAAATTTCATTCCATAAGCAGAAATGAGGCAGCCCAACTTGGGCTATGTCCCAAATAGATTTCCATGGTTCTGGCCTTCTTGGATTGCCTTATCTTTCCCTAGATGCCCCTGGAAGGAAGCCGTTCACTTCAATGACTGAATCACCCTCTTGGATAATAATCCCCAGCCTTGTTCAATGTCATCCTAACTTACTTGATAGTTAGGTAATGATTTTGTTAGCAAGACATCCATAAAGCTGCCAGGAAGTTACCTCGGCTCAGGAAAATGTTGGGTTTAGAGTATTACTCAAAAGAAAGCAAATCCTCTTGGAGTTACAATTCAAATATTCTTTTCTACTGAGAGAAGAATGAGATTACAAGTTATTTGCCAGCATTATCCATGTAGAAACATTTTTTTTCTCAGATATTATTTTACTTATACAGAAGAACTCACCGCCATGTTCTTCCCAGGCTAGTTAGTGCTCAGCTTTTCTCCAAAACAATTTCCACCTAATTTTCAGTTTATATTCAGTGTCACTAGGTTTTTTTTTAAACTAATTCTGCTTTATGATTCTATTTGGAGCTATCAAGCCATTATTAGATTGGGGACAGGGGGAAGCAGCACTGAATCATTTGTTGGGTTAGAGATGTACTCTAAAAGGTAGAATTTCCCTTTTCAATTTTTTGGCACTCAGACCTACATAAGGAATGGTAGAGCCTGCTGAATACTGACTGCCCTCGACCTTGGCTTCTTTGTAGAGCGATAGAGCTGGCTAGCTCATTCCTCCCAGTCTGTCCTAGTCTTATGATTAGTCTTTGCTTAGAAGCAAAAATGAATATTAGAATATTTCAGTTTCTTGAAGGAAAGTCATACAGTTGGTTGTTTGAAAGGAGATTTTTCTTTTCTATAGCTTGTATTCCAGCATACCTGGTTATAGACTTTTCTTTAAAGACATTTTCTAGTCCTATTACCTAAACTTCTTAGCCCAACATATGTGTGATAATTACTAAAAAGGGGGATTATCCAAAAATAAGCCAAAAAAAGAGACTTGGCACTTCTTCCTTTTTGTAAATATATTTTTATATTGTAAATACACATTGGAGAAATTAATTAGTCCTCAGCTACACAGTTGGCACTATTAATGAACTCTGGGATCAGACTTAAAAAAAAAATCATAGCCTGGTGGCCTTGAGAAACTTTGTGAACAAGTGACTGAAATTCCCTTACAATGTGCTTAGTACTTTGGGGGATGTGAGCAACTAATTCTCATCCATAACTGCAATGATTCACAATAACCATCCACAGGCAGTAGGATCCGACTTTGGGTCCCAGTGAACTCATTTCTGAAGATCTGGGCTAAGATTTAGCTTCACTTTAAAAGCATTAAGAGGATGCTCTGCATATCCCCAGGACATAATTATAGGAAGTGAAATGATGTCTGTACTTTGTCCTCCTTAGATGAAAAGTAGATCATAAATATCAATCAGTACAGAAATAGAGTTTTCTGATCCCAAACCCTGCTTTTATCTGATTGCAGCCAATCACACAAAATAAGAAATAAAATGTGGCCAAAAAAACCCCATGAATGCAGAATAAGATTATTTTGCTCAGAAATGGGTTTGATTAAAATAGCAATCTTTTTCCAGCAGCAATTAGAAAGAAAATAGAATGTTTGTGGTTAATGTACAGCTGGTAGGCTTCTTTGTATAATATTTAACTAGAGTATATTATTAGAGAAAGCAAACTCATGGACATTTCAGTCTATATATGAGCCTCTCTCCATGATTCCCTGAGGGGAATCATGTGTGGGGAAGATATGAAACAACAAGATAATTGTTAAATTCTCCACTTCTGTCTTCATTACTGCTTCTTTATTTAAGTAATCCAGGGAGCAGAAGAGATGTGGCCATAAGTGCCCCTTAGTTTTGTGCACCTAGGACCTAAGTGCCTGTTTCCTAACCCTTGTTACAGCTCTGATGACTACCAGGATCTGTGGCATCCTCCCTTGGAGTTCAGAGCGGGGGAGGATGGAGTATGGAATTCTGTGATGCAGCTTCATCCCCTCACAGGGTCATGGATGCCACAGATCATAGGTGTAAGGCTGGAAGGGACTTTATCCAATTCATATAGATGAGGAAACTGAGGCCCAAGGATAAAGAAATTTTTCAAACACATCCTTAAATCACTTTACAAAGTAACCCCTCTCTTCTCATCCTCCTCCTCTTCCCTCTTCCCTCTTCCTTGTCCCAACTCCCATCTCCTTCTCAAACAACAAGATGGCAAAAATCATAGTTACCTTTACCTTATTTCCATTGTGATTCCTCACTTGGGCCTTTTCCCACTTGAGATACTCACATAAATCCCAACCCCTCCCATATTTTTAAATAAAAATATCAGGGATGCGGGTAGGATGGAGGAAGAGCCTCCCCATAACACATACTTATCAAAAATGATTTCTCCTCTTCCTCCATCTCCTACCCACCATTGTTGAAGACCACACACAGTAAGTAGCTTCTCTTGGAAGTTACAGAAACCCTCTTCTTCAATGAAAATTCTCTTCATGGTAACTTCCATTCTGTGTCTCTTTTAAAAACAGAATTACACTAAATTTTGGTCTATTGATAGCCAGAGTTATTCAATGTTAAGGAAATATATTTTAGATCGCAAATGAGAAACTGGCTCTTCTCCATGCTTTAGTTTTCTGTTTCCAACCCCAAGATTCTTTGGATAGGCTGATTGATGAATTCAGTTCTCAATCTTCTTTTTTCTCACTTAAGTTAGAACAATCTTCCAGATTTGGGGGAGGGGTGACAGGAAGAGATGCCAAATAAATGGCTAAGCCAGAAGGAGATGTTAGAAAATAGAGAAATATATTTTTTAAAATTAAGCCATCTATAGATTCCAGAATCGCCCAAGTATATTCATTCATGGAGAGTCAAGCTTCTTGTCAGCCAGAAATCACTTGGTTCATTATTCTTTTAATTTCACAAGCACATTCCTGGGCAGGAAAACCCACGACCCAGTTCACAGATCAGAGCTGGCCTGTGTGGGTGGAAGTGGGGAGAGGAAGAGGCCAGTGAATGAAAACACTCTCATCTATTTTTAGATTTCCTCACAAATGTGAATTTTGCTCAGAAATTTGGCATTCGCTTCTCTGATTCCTGGAGAATTTTTTTTTACAGACTGCAGAGAAGGCTACTGAACCAAATCATCAGGGTCAGAAGTCTGTCCATTTCATCCCAGTGATGGGTTTTGGGATTTAATTCTGGTTCTATCTCTCTCTGTCAAACTCTCCTTTCAGGGGAAGGCTATGTTAATAGTGGCAATGCTGCCTAAAATAGCCACTTCATCCCCCACCCTGACCTTTAAAAAAATGCAATTGGACAAATACATTTGTTGCTTGAATTCCAGGTTTTTATTCTGTGTTGGCCCTATTGTTCTATTAATTATATGAGGAGGTTCTCCCATTGGGGCGATAAAACCAAATGGGCATAAACAGTATTAAGAGTGTGTGAGAAGCACTTATTTTTGTACTTTTAGTACAACGTTTGTATAGAACTCTCACTGTGAACTCCCAGAATGCAGTGAGTCAAAATTACATCATCTACACGTTCAGGGAAACAATCATTGGTTTGGAATAAATAAACATAATGGGCACCTTGGAATTATAAATCAAATGGAACGATAGACTACCAAGTAATGTAATATGTTGTGTAATTCTAGATTTGTCGGATGCTGTTAATTGACTCATAAAGTAGTATTAAAATACTGAAATTAACCTATGAGCTCTGGATTGGTTCTTTCCTCTAATAAATTCACCATTTCAGCCAAGAGAGGAGCTAACATTCTTTCTAGGGCAAAAGTCATACAGTCATTCAGCAAACACTTATTAAATATCTGGCAGGTGCCAATCACTGTGCCATGTTGGGGGAGAGGATTATAAATTCAAAACTGGAACAAACCTTATTCTCAAATAACTTTTATTTGTTTGTTTGCTTGTTCATTTGTTTATTTATTTATTTGTTTGTTTTAAACCCTTCTTACCTTCCATCTTAGAATCAATATTATATATTGGTTATAAGGCAGAAGAGTGATAAGGGCTAGGCAATAGGGGTTAGATGACTTGCCCAGGGTCACACAGCTAGAAAGTGTCTGAGACCAGATTTGGACCTAGGACCTTCTGTCTCTAAGCCTGGCTTTCAATCTACTGAGCCATCCAGCTGCCCCCAGAACTTATATTTAATAGACAAACTAACATGGAGGCAGGGAGAGTCAGACAGACAGATGAGCAGATAGATAGATAGATAGATAGATAGATAGATAGATAGATAGATAGATAGATAGATAGATAGATAGATAGATAGATAGACAGACAAGACAGATAGATAGACAGACAGACAGATGGAAAGACGGAAAGACAGACAGGAAGGAAGGCAGACAGACAGACAATAGATAAAGAGACAGATAGATACATAGATACATAGGTAGATACATAGAGACAGATGGATGTATGGACAGATAGACATAAATAAAGAGACAGATGGATGTATGGACAGATAGACAGATAGATAGATAGATAGATAGATAGATAAACAGACAGATAGATAAACAGACAGACAGATGAGAGAGAGAGAGAGAGAGAGAGAGAGAGAGAGAGAGAGAGAGAGAGAGAGNGATGATGAGAGAGAGAGAGAGAGAGAGAGAGAGAGAGAGAGAGAGAGAGAGAGAGATGGATGGATGGAAGAAATTTATATCATTTGGTGGTCAAACAGTATTATTTAGTGCATACTCTGTCCAAGAAAAGAATAACAATCCCTCCTCTCAACGTCGATATTCTAACATAAGGTAGCCTTAACGAGATAAACACAACATCAATGGTTTCTCAGAATTCTACTTTTTCAAGAATTAAAGACTCACAATGATGAGGCCTTAATTTTCCATTAACGAGGTTTTTTCATGAAATTTTAAATCTGCCATCTAGTGGAGGAAAATATTTCTAATTGACTTAAGTTATTTATGGATTCTACAAAGTTCTACCCATTACTGATTACTTAGAATATGTTTTTAAAGGAAAGAATACTCACTCACTGACATTAGATGGAAACAGACTTAATTAATACAATGTGCTTTTTCTTATTCTAATCCTTTTGGGAGGAGAACTTCACAGGATCTCCAAGATGGAAGGGATCTCAGATCTGAAGAGGAAATCCTTCAACAAAACCTCCAAGTAGACTTTGTTTAAAGATTTCCAGTGGGACGGAAGGGGATCCACAACTTCCCAGGGCAACCTCAGGGACAGCCCCTTGGGGCCTTTCATGGTTAGGAAGCTCTGCCTGATGTCCACCCTAAACTGGTCTTTTGGCATCTCCATCCCTTGCTTCTCATTCTGCCTTCTTGGGTCAAGTAGAAACAGAGGCAGCCCTCCTCCAAATACAACCTTTCAGATATCTTGATATTGCCTGGGTCCTGGCTATTTTCCTCAACAGAAAAATGGAGAGGCTTGAGCAGATGAGCTTGAGATCCCTCCCAGCTTCATTACTGTGGTCTCCCCTTGGACTTTTCTTCTCCAAATGAAACATCTGCGGATGACAGGGAATTGGCTTAAATGTTTATACAGCTAGACAGAGGGTTCTCCCGCCTCAAAAAAGGGGATTGAAGGATGAGCCTAGCCAACAGAATGATGTGCTAGGCCTGTTCAGTCAGGTTTGGCCAATTATAACCACCTAGAGCACTGATTCCCAAAGTGGGCACCACCGCCCCCTGGTGGGTGCTGCAGCGATCCAGGTAGGGCGGTGATGGCCACAGGTGCATTTATCCTTCCTATTAATTGCTATTAAAATTTTTAAAAAACTAATTTCCAGGGGGCTAAGTAATATTTTTTCTGGAAGGGGTGGGGGAGGCCAAAGAAGTTTGGGAACCCCTGACCTAGAGAGTCACCAGGATGTTGGATTCCCAGCAGCACCATGCATATAAGGTGCTCCTCTAATTCCACCATCTCCAGATAGGGTCAGTGCTATAAAAGAGTCCCCTCCAGTTGCTGTTTCAAAGGTTCTCCAGGTTGGGGTAGGAGGTTCCTTGAGGCTCATCCCTATTCAATAAAGGTGTTTTGCTACCATATTGGGATTCTTGCTGTCCTGGGGCTTCCTCCATTTAAACCCAGGCACCTTATGTGCTACAATGTCCCCCGCTGTTTCAACTTCCCTTCAAATGGCATGATTTTGGGATCCTTGACCATCCTGGTGACCCTCCTCTGGACACTCCCCGGTTTATTAACTTAAAAAAAATGTTTAAACCCTTACCTTCTGACTAGAATCAATACTGTGTGTTGGTTCCAAGGCAGAAGAGCAGTAACGGCTTGGTGAAGGGGGTTAAGTGACTTGCCCAGAGTCACACAGTAGGAAGTGTCTGAGGTCAGATTTGAAACCAGGACCTCCCATCTCTAGATGTGGCTCTCAATCACTGAGCCAACCAAGCCACCCCCAAGACTTTCGTTAAAACATAGAAGAGACATGAAGCAGAAAGCAGTACAGCTCCTTCGTTTTACATAGAAAAAAAACCAAAGTCCTTAATGGAGGAAGTAAATTTCCCAAAGTCATTCAGCACATTTTTATTCACTGAGTAATCCCTGGGTACCTAGAAGGTGATCAACACAGTGCTGGGCTCTAAAAGGAAGAGAAAAAGAGCCAGACACTAAGACAGCCTTCGCCCTCTCAGGACTTTATACATATGTATGATGAGTCCCATAACTAGAAAATGCCAGAGTTTCCCCACCTCTGGTACTGACTGAAGCCTTGGGCAAATCACTGAACTCCCCCAGGCCTCAGTTTCCTCATCTGTAAAATAAAAACATTGGAACAGAGAGTTTATTACATCTCCTTCAGGTCTAGATCGAGGATCCCGTGGGGAGTGAGGGGAAGCGGACTGAATGCAGAAAAAAAAACATATGTAAATGAAATTATTTTAAAATATTAAATTATTTAAATATATGTAAATTATTGGTATCCAAAGACATGTTTGAGCTTATTTAAATGTGGTTTCCAAAGTCAGCCTTACATAGATAGGTCATGATTATAGATGTTTAACGAAGCCCCCACAGAAAAGAGTAATTAGTGACTCCCTAAATGTGCTGCTGTTTACACCTGCACCTTTGAAGGCTGTGAGCTTGTTTTGGCGGCGTGCTTCCGTGGTAGAGACGGGAGGGCATGGAAACATTCGCTAAACCATCTCCCGTGTAGGCACGCCCAGTTGCATGAAAAGGCTTCCCTATCTGGGACAATCAAAGTCTACTTTCCCTTACTAGAAATCAGAACCATCAAGTTGCTCTTCGGAGAAATGAAGCTGGAAATTATTAGACACCTGCAGCGCCTCCCTTGTGCTCCCCCCAAGCTCCTTGGCTAAACTTGGGCCAACTGTCATGGCGGCACAGGAGAGTGACCGGAAATATAGAGAAAGAACCAACGTCTTTCCAGTGGCATTTTCCTACCTGTCTTCTTGCTGCTTCCCAGAAAACCCAACCCACGCTTATATATGGAGCCCCACGTGGCTGTCTACGACTGCTGCTGCCCTGCAGTCCTCTAGTCCTTGCCGGCTCTCCCTGCCCCTGGGGACGCTGCCGTCCGTCCATGGGGTTTTCTTGGCAAACGTGCCGAAGCGGTTTGCCATTTCCTTCCCCAGGGGAGAAGTTTCCCAAGTTACTCATCTGCCCTACAGAGCCAGACTGTCTACAAGAGCTCCGACGACTTTGTCTTCGAGATTCTGGGTCCCTGTGGATGACTTTACTGTATTTACAGTAAAGATTGGCCCGCCGATAATTCAAAGCAGAAAACGTAGTCATTTCCTGCCCCCAAATGCTCAAGGCCACGGGAAGCCGAAGGGATGTCTCTACGAGCTGTAGTTCAAGCTCTAAGCATGAGGATAAAATGGAGGGAAGGTTCCTGGAAGTGCCGCCAAAGCCAGGGCTGGGCAACATCAGAAATGGCGAGTGTTTGTTTTACTTCAGCGATGTGTCCAAAAGCAAAGCGGTTTCAAATCCTCTAGATGGGGGGGCTGAGACAAGGAAGCTGTCAAGGCACGAAGTAAGTCAAGTCAACAAGCATCTACCACACACTCGCTGTGTGTCAGTCGCTGAGGGCTGCGGGTTCAAATGCAAGCAGAGATGAAGATAAGACCCAGACCCAAGAGCTTTGAGTGATCTAGCCCAAGTTCAGACAGACAGTAAGTGGCCCAGTAAGGATTTGAACTCTAGTCAAGCTGGTATTCTTTCCCTTATACCAAAATTATGGACTTGTGACTTCTTGACTCATTCTTTTTTTTTTTTTTAAACCCTGTGTATTGGTTCTAAGGCAGAAGAGTGGTAAGGGTAGGCAATGGGGTTAAGTGACTTGTCCAGGGTCACCCAGCTGGGAAGAGTCTGAGGCCAGATTTGAACCCAGGATCTCCCTTCTCTGGGCCTGGCTTTCCATCCACTGAGCCACCCAGCTGCCCCTTTCTTGATTTTTTCTTAAGTCATTATGTCCCCCTCGTTCATTACTTTAAGACTAGGAAAGGGGGGCAGCTGGGTAGCTCAGTGGATGGAGAGCCAGGCCTAGAGATGAGAGGACCTAGGTTCAATCTGGCCTCAGACACTTCCCAGCTGGGTGACCCTGGACAAGTCACTTGACCCCCATTGCCTAGCCCTTACCACTCTTCTGCCTTGGAGCCAATACACAGTATTGACTCCAAGATAGAAGGTGAGGGTTTTATTTAAAAAAAAAAAAAAAAAAAGACTAGGAAAGGCTTCATGAATGCTTGTGGTGCTGAATTGTTGACTCTTTGGTCTTGAAAGGACTCTCTTTCAAGCATGGCTCCCCATTCGGATTTCCCATCCCCACCACCAGTCTCCCCCACATACACACAAATACTCTACTAGCACCATGTGCCTTACTCGGGTTTCTAGATAGTAGATACAGCTCTGGCTAGCTAGGGCTGAGGTGGGTGGAGCACTGGACTTGGAGATAGATAAGAGTTCTAATTCAGCATCAGATCCCCTGTGGCCCTGGGCAAATCACCTAAGTCTTAGGTTCCTCACCTGTAAAATGGGCATAACAAACCCCTTACCTTGCCAGATTGTGGGGAGGACCCACTGCGATAACCTATGCAAAGGGATCTTGTAAACCTTAAAGAGCGATATAAGTGGTGACTATTCCTGTTCCTGGGGTAGCGAAGTAGCCCAATAGAGCAAGCGTGGGCTGAGAATCAGGAGGATCCATCTTCCTGAGTTCAAATCTGGCCTCAGATACTTACTAATTCTATGGCCCCGGACTAGTTACTTCACCTTGTTTGCCTCAGTTTCCTCATCTGTAAAATGAGCTGGAGAAGGAAATGGCAAACCCATTCCACTCTCTCTGCCAGGAAAACCCCAGATGGGATCATGAATGGTGGATCATGACTGAACAACAATTCCTATTACTGTCTCCGTAGTCAATGGCTCGTATGCTCTAAAGTTGTCAGACTGACAGCCGATCCTTGATCCAGAATCGAGGCTAGAACCCAGCAATGAGACCCTGAACCGCATCCTACAAGCTTCCCGAGCACAAGAACTAATTCTCAGAGCTGAGTTCCATATACTTCCCCGAAGACAGGAGACTCACTCCTGAAGGAACAGAAGGGATTAGGACAACAAGGGGTTCATTGGGAGACCTGAGTAAACCACAGACTCTACCTTGTGACTCAGGTTTGGGCTTAGTTTGGTTCCTTCTTTATTCAATTATGAGCCCAGTCCAAAGTCTGCCTTAGGAGAAAACTTTATACAATTGTGGGAATTAGGGGAAAACCTTATTCTGTTGTTCCAAGTGAGGCTCCTTGAGTTGAAGTGACTGGCCCAAGGTCACACAAGGCATAAGAGGCAGAGCTGGATTGAAAATCTTGGAGGAACTTTAGGTGTCCCTCCCGCCTTCCTGTTCCATCCTTTTCAGTCAGCTTCGTAGACAACATCATCCATCTCTTGCCCTTGAAGCCGTGAGGCACGGACAGCTTTTCCCCCTCTGTCCTGGGCCCCGTTCTCTGCTCGGCAGTTCTCTTGTCTTCTCTCTAAAAGCTCTGTCATCCTCTCCCAGGGGTTCAATCTGGCTTCTTGCCTGCATTCCAGCCTCACATTACCAAATCCCTGCAGGATGTCTTCTCCTGGCCGCCCCATAGGCATCTCCGACTCAGTATTCACTCTGACTCCAAGCCAAGGACACGATATAGTCTGTATAATGGCCCAAACTCCAGGAAGACCTGCTCTTTCTCTTTCCCAAGCCTGAGGAGTTGTCTGAAGATGTTCCCAGGGTCCTGCAGCTGGGGTCTTGCACCAGGTGCTGAAATAGGGGGACACAGACTCCACTTTCAGTTCTTCAGTAACACAGTGCGTTTAGTACCTCTTTAGCAAGAATAATTCATTAAAAAGAATAACCATTAAAACAGAAATCTACCAGGTGGAAGTTTCTTCCCCACAAAGACTATGCCCAAATGGAAGCCTCCCCTGCCCAGCAGCCATGAAAAATCTCAAGATGTCTGCCATTTAACGAGTCACATTTTGTGGAGTTTGTCACATATGCGGCCAGGTAGCCCAGTGGACAGAGTTGGCCTTAGAATCACTAAGACCTGAATCTGATTCCTGTCTTGAGTCACTTGCTCTTGGTAAATCACCTAACATTTCTCTTCCTCAGTTTCCCCATCTACAAAATGGACATACTATGTTTTGCATGATAGTATAAGTATAACCCAGATCAAATTGCTTACCGTGTCTGGGAAGGGGGAGGGAGACAACAATTTGGATCGTAGAACTTCAGAAAACTTATGTGGAAAATTGTTATTACATATGATTAGGCAAACAAAATATCTTTACAAAATGGATATAATCTACTTCGCGGGGCTCTTACAAAGACCAGATGGAGTCAAAAGGGCAAAGCACTTTGCATAGTTTGAGCTGTTCTGTTAATAATAATAATTGTTATTATTTTGTACACGAATCACTCTGTTTCTGGCTTCCTTCTTCAGTGTTTTGGCTTTTCTCTTGGCACACAGTAGATGCTTGTAGTCTACTTGAAGTCTACAAGAAGCTGCTTCTTGACTTGCTACTCACCAGCTCCAGATCCTGCTCCTAAGATCTGGAGCTGCCCCTTCCTTCTTCATCTCCAGGAGCCTCCCTCTCCCTCTCTCTCTCCTTTCCTCTCTCTTGTCTCATCTCTTTTCATGGACTCCTGGGCTTCCCAGTCTTCCCAGGAGAAGGCTGCCCATCCTGAGCAATCACACTGTTCTTGCCCTTTGGGCAGGAGAAGAGGCCCACTGCAGAGATCCAGAGTCTTCTGCCAGGCTTTGGCTCTTTGTGCTTTTTTCTGACCCCTGTGTGCTGCCCAGGGCCAGAGGGGCTCTTGCTCATATTCGAGTTTAGAGGCATTCCTGACGCTAGAGGGTGCCAGAGCCTGGACTGTCAGTGTCCAAGTTTTGCTGATGGAAACATCTGACTTTATTGTTATAAATTGTAGAATGTTGTCTTTACAGATGCAAACTGTCATCACCAGCATCACCGTTCATTTCCAAGAATCTCTAAGTCCAACTCCAGGGGAGGGGAGCTTCTGGTACCAACTGCCGTACTGCCATAGCTTCAAAGGCATACTTAGCAACTTACTGTGCAGATATCACGTTAGGACCAGACTAGCTGAGGGCAGTGATTCCTCTGAGGCTGACTACGGAGCAACCACTTGTAAAGCCCAACATCTCTATTAAGCCACTGGGGGAAGAGGGAGGGTTCAACTGAGAGCCTGATAGACAGGATGCTGGACATTTGAGTGAGGAAGCCCTCAGCTCAACTCCTTCCTCTGATACATCCTCTTTATAGGTGAGGAAACTGAAGTCCAGACAGAAAAATGAACTTATCCAAGGCCAAAGAGGTAACAAAGCACAAACAGAACTGGGATCAGTCCCACTGGACTCCAGATCCAGAAATCTTTCTGCTGTATAGGCACAAAGCTATGAAGTATCAGAGCCAGGACTTCGAACTCAGAGCCAGTCACTCTAATTCACTTTTACATTTCAGGAGTGGAAGGGGAAAGAGAGGCCCTACAACACAGAGAAGAAGGCCAACTGGTCATTTCCTGTTTAAACTAGTTCTTCTTAAACCTGTAAAGACTTCTATGAACTGATGCGAAGTGAAGTGAGCCAAACCAGGAAAACACTGTATACAGTAATAGCAACAATGTATGATGATTAACTGTGAAACATTAAACCATTATCACAAAGCAAGTTTCTAAGATTATCCCCAAGGGACACATGAGGAAAAACACTATCCATGGCTAAAGACGTAACTGTTGGGGGGCAGCTGGATGGCTCAGTGGATTGAGAGCCAGGCCTAGAGACAGGAGGTCCTAGGTTCAAATCTGGCCTCAGCTGTGTGACCCTGGACAAGTCACTTAACCCCCATTGCCTAGCCCTGTAACAAATAAAATTAATATACAAGGAGATATATATATATATATATAAGATATTAGGGTTTAAAAAATTAAAAAAAAAACAATATAATTTTTTTAAAAAGTAACTGTTGAAGTCTGGATGCAGATAACAACAGGAGGAACACATACTCTAATTCCAGATACAATAACACCAATAATAATAATAACAGGGACAACAGCAGATAGTGATAAGGTGAAGGCCAGATGTTGTGACCATGACTGTGCCAAGTTTAGTAATTCCCCGAGCATGCTACCTTCCTCTTTATTTCTTTCATGGGGTTTTTATTGTCTATGTAATAAATGTCTTTTGTCACAACAGGAGCAATATGGAAATATGTATTGCATGAAAACCCTGGTAGAACTATATGAGACTACTGGCTTCCTGGGAGAGAGGAAGGAAACCTGAATCCTAAAATGTGAGAAAACAGTTTTTAAAAATTGTCCCTCTATGCAACTGAAAAAAAAATAAATTAAATGAAGCATTTTTAAATAAACTAGTTATGATGTAGGGTGAGATAAGCAGAAACAGGGAACATTGTACATAATAACAGAAATATTGGGCTGTAATTATCTGTGAAAGCTTAGCTACTCTCAGAAATGCAATGATCTGGGATAATTCTGAAAGATGTATAATGGGGAATGAGATCCACCTCCAGAGAAAGAACTGTTGGAGTCATCTTTCACATCAGTGTATTTATGGTTTTGGTTATATATGTGTTTGCTCTTTCAATGACCAATACAGAAGCAGGTTTTGCATCACAATAAAAAATGGAAAAAAATAAAAAACAAACTAGTTCTTCTTTCTGTTGTTTCTTCTTTGCTGGAGCACCTTGGGCCAAGTTCAGGTTGTCTTTGCTTCTCCTCGCTCTTTCCACTGTACCAAAAACTCCTTCATGAACATTTAAAGATTTTGAAAATTTAAGAGAAAAGAAACTATTTACTGGAACTGCAAAAGCTGAGATGGAAGCCATAGTCATATCCCATAGCTCCAGCAAGGAAAGAACTAAGCAGCATCTTGAGGAGAATGATCATAGCTCTCTCTCTGTACCCTGGTAGCCATTCACCCTAAACTGCCAGAAAGGAAGGAGTCAGCCAGTCAAGAACAGAATGGAGAGCAGCCTTTTCCTCCTCTCTCCTCAAATCTTATCTTGGAATTCAACTCAACAACCCCAAACATTTATTAAGCACCTACTATTATATGCAAGGTTTTGTGGTAGATGCTAGGGACTTAAATCAATCCATAAGCAGTTATTAAGCTTCTACTATGTGATAAACACTTTGCTACATGTTGGGTATATAAGTTTGAAAAAGTATAAAATGTTTAATAAAGCCAAAGACACTGAAAAAACAGTTCCTGCCTTGTAGTGGTTTACAGGCTACTTGGGATGGGCAAAGATAATAACATCAATAAAGATCAGCAAAATCCACGGTGGGAAATGACTAGAGCAAAGGAGGGGGAAGATCTAGGAAGAACTAAAGAGAAAGATCTGGAAGAATCAAGGAAGACTGCACAGCAGAAGTACCACCTAAGCTGGGTTTTAAAGGAAGAGCAGGATTCTGGGCAGTGGAAATGAGAGTAGAGTACATTCCACACACTGGGAGCATCATGTGCAAATGAATGGAAGAAGACATTAAATGTCAAGTTCAGCAAGTGGTGCAATTAGGAAGAGTGGAAGAAAAGAAAGGAGGGAGGAAAAAAGGGAGAGAGGGAGGGAGGGAGAAGGGAAGGAGGAAGGAAGGAAGGGAGGAAGGAAGGAAGGAAGGGAAAGAGGAAGG
>NC_058131.1:717811221-717833721 GCF_016433145.1 Gracilinanus agilis
CCCCCCCCCCCAGAGAAAAGCAATGAATTTGTTATAGCCGACATGTACCCGCAGCTTCCTGCCAAGGGTTGATGAGAATCATTGTCATCATAACTCACAATAACATGGAAAGATGCCACTTGGAGGTGACACGTGCCATCCTAAAAGGACCTGGGCATTCAGTGAGATGGAAGGGCAACAGACAGATGCCTTGATGGTCCGTTGGTAGCCACAAAATGCCATGAGATCTAGAAGAAGCCTGCAATGAGCAGGGGAGATCCCTGATAGGTGAATGAGGAAATAAGGACGGGAAAGAGTGAATAAGTAGTGATATAGACCACAAGAGAAAGGACTCAAATTGACAAGATCATGAATCCATTGAACTATTAAAGTCTGGTCTTCATTCTTTTCATTCATGTCTGACACTTTGTGACTCACCATTTGGGGTTTTCTTGGCAAAGATGCTAGAGATGTATGGGTGGCTTGTCATTTCCTTCTCCAGTTCACTTTATAGTTAAGGAAACTGAGACAAACAGAATGAAGTGACTTGCCCAGGATCACACAGCTAGCTGGTATCAGAGACTGGATTTGAGCTCATGAAGGGAAGTCTTCCTGATTCCAAGCCCAGTGCTCTAGCTACTGTGCCACCCAGCTGCCTATGAAGCTGCCTAGATTAAAGTATAAGGATATTTCATTAAAGCAAGTAAAGCCTGAGACCTTTCAGGGAGACTTTCAGGGAGTCATGGGCTCCCTGAAAATTACTCCAGGTATAAGTTATTTGTTGTATCAATGATTCACCCCAAACCACAACTCACAATGTTTCTGATGTTTCTGCTCAGAGTCCAATTCAAGAACACTCTAGTTCAAAGCAAAAGGAAAAAAGTGATGAGAAAACTTCTCCATCCCCATATAAACAGAAGTGTGCACTCCCACAGAATCTCACACTTCTTGCCATCCTGCAAAGAAAACTGCAAATACTCAAAAACACATTAAATTGCAAATCCTTTGGCCCAGTGTACCACTACTTTTGAGGGACAGCTAGGTGGCTCAGTGGATGGAGAGCCAGGTCTAGAGCTCAGAGGTCTTGGGTTCAAATCTGGTCTGAGACACTTCATAGCTGTGTGACCCTGGGCAAGTCACTTAACTTCCCAGGATCTATTCCTTACCACCCTTCTGCATTGGAAGCAAGACATAGGCAGTGCTTGACAGAAGGTAAGGGTTTAAAAAAGAGATTCTTTTTGGAAGAGGACAATTGACTATATTCAAAAGTGTTTATAGAAGCACATCATGCTTGATCGAAGAACTGGGGGAGGAAGGGGTGTCCAATTGGAGACTGGCTAAACAAATTATGTGATGTGACAATGATCAGATGTTCTCATGCAGTAATGCTGAAAGGAATGGATTTGGAGATAACTAGGAAAACATATTAATTGATTCCGAGTGATCAAAAGCAGTAGAACAATGTATATGATGACCAGAGCATTGCAAAGCAAAAAGATACAAGAACTCTTATCGATGGAACAATCACTATTCCAGAGAACCAGTGATGAAGCATAATGCCAACCCCATGACAAAGAGGTAGGGGCAGCACTGGAGCAAAGTGAGAAAAATGTTTCTAAACATGACTAATGTATGGATTTGTTTAATTTGACTATGTTTATTTGGTATTGGAGAGAAAGAACAGAACTAGGGATTGGGATGTCAAAAATAAAGAAAAGGGGTCATTTTTAGTAGCATTTTTAAGTACACAGAAAGATATGGCTTGGAAATCAACATTGAATTGAATCTCTTTCCTTTTTAATATAATATAAGCTGAACATAAAAGATTCATAGTTTCATGTATAATCCTCTTTTCCTTTTCTTCCACATACAGGGAAATGTCTGAGTAATATTTGTCAAATATAGGACAAAAAAAAAACAATCAAATGTACTTTTTAAAAATAATAACCTCAAGACTTGATAGGAGAAAACCCACAAAGGGAACTCTCACAGCCAAGACAATTCTGGCTTCTAGAGCTGAATCCCAGGGAGGACCTCTGATACTACTCTTTACTTCCCTACGAAGCTGCTGGTGTCATCTGCTGATGTGCTGATGCTCTCAGTCTATGGGCTGCATTTTCCACTATTTTCCACTAGGGGGAGCGACCTCCCCTGGCCATTCTGCTGCATTGCCTCTGCTGGTTCTCTATAGAGCTATGCAGAGTCTCCAATGCTGCCACCTGGTGGTGTTTTGCTAAAGTGCTGCTGCTTTGAACCTTATTTCCATAGAGAGAAGAGTATTCCTTCTCTCAGTTCTTTAACTTCAGGGTCTATCTCTGCTCTTTTGGGATTCAGACCCACAGCCAATCAGAAAAAGGCTTCAGTAGTTACCATCATATTGACTCATTTGCTTCTGTCTCCACTGTTACTATTCTCATAGTTCAGTCAATTTGACAGACTAAGAAAATTACTTTCAATTCCAATCAAGTCCTGGTCTATGCCAAATACTCTGAAAGTTTCTCTTAGCAAGACCCAAAGCTGTGAGGAAGAATTGCTGTCCTGTTTTCCTGACAACAACAAAAAATGATGTCTTCCCTATCTGAGAATATTTTATTTGGCAGAGAAGGGAGAATGATTCAAGATGTAATCAATAAACATTCGAACATGCGCTAGGCATTGTGCCAAGCACTGGGAATACAGAGAAAAGGGGAAAACCCAGTTACTCTCTCAGGATTACCAGTCAGAGAGACTTTTTTGGAAGAATTAGGAAGGGTAGATTGGTGAGGTGACAGACTAGGGGAAATAAAATTAGGTAGAAGGCTATAATGATCATCTAGGTGCCCAAGCATTTGAGTGGAGAATCATTTTGGATGTCTAACATTAAAGAACTGCAGCTGTTTCTAAGGGACTGTGCTCACTGTGCCTACTAATTTTACACTAACGGGTCACTCTTCTCTGGATCCATCCATATAGTCCAGACTGGGTTCATTTATAGGAGAGGTTGGCCCCTTAAGGGTCTTAGGCTTCCTTTTCTAGCACTCTTTGACTCATTAAGACCCCTATCCTTGCAATAGAAGGTGTGGATTTTAATTCGTATTTAGGGTATCTCAAAAAAGGGAATAGAAAAGTAGTCAGTGTGCAAAATGAACAGGCATTAGACAGTATTGTTTCCTAAAATAGTTAAACATAAATGACTCATAAACCCACATTGCTAGGAAATAAGCAATCTATAACTCACAATTATTCCTATCTTTTATTTTTATGTGGTATCACAAATAACAGAAAAGGATTCTGTCTGAGGAAATGCCAAATAGGTTACATTTCACCTCATTTTTGTACTGTTCAAACAACTTAGGGCATTCCCCTGTGGATGACAGCTTCTCCAGTGAATAAAATCCCATTGCCACCAGTCAAGACCATTTGATGAATCAGGCTCACAAGCTCATCTCCAGTACTGGAGGTATCTCAAGTATAACTATCTCAAGAATGATGTTGGGTGACCTCTTCAGGAAAGGAAACATAGAGCAGAAAAGGTATCTGGGGACTAAGAAGCAGGCTCATATAAATGACTCCATAACCTATATGGGACTGGCTCTGGGATGCTGAGATGGAGCACCACTAACCCCTGCTCTACCACCTCACAGGAAATCTGGTGAAATGGAAATCATTGTGCCACATTGGACAGCTGAAGCAAGAGAACAAGCTAGAAGTCATCTTAACTTTTACCCCTACTTCTCTGCCACAGTCACAGGCTGTGAGAGGACTAATGGACCCCTCAGGGTTTGCCAAGTCAGAGCAAAATAATGAGCCCTTCTTAGAGTTGAGTCACCTATGTGATTAGTCAGAAGCTCATTTTTGACCATGCATGCCCTATTCAACTTCCATTACAAATGCAAGAGATATCTTGGAAGTAGAACCCAGTATAATTTGGTAATTGATTGGTATTGAGAAGGTCCAATCGAAGCTGCTTTCAAGGATTCAAGTCCAGGTGACTACGGAGATGGGGAGAGCAGCAACAGAAATAGAGAAAAGTGGGTTTGAAGGGAGGAAGATAAGTTCGGGTTTTGAGGTTACCAAGTGCAAGGAAAAGGTTGGAAACCCAATGAGCTTATAGCTCTAGAGTTTAAAGGGATCTCAGAGGCCAATAACATTGGATGAAAACACTGGGGTTCAAGGATATTAAATGACTTGTCCAAAGTAACACAATGTAACAAGTGGAATTTGAACCCGGTTCCTTTGATTCCAGAGTCAGGACTCTTTCCACTCCTGGGAGTCATCTTTATAAAGATAGGAATGAATGAGCTCAACTTGTCAAAGGGAAAACTTTGTAGAAAAAAGAAGATAAAGGGACCAAGGATACAACTTTGGGATCATAGATTTCAAGCTAGAGGGGATGGTAAAAGTCAAAATCTCAAATTCTGAATCTATAGAGGAGAAAACCAAGGCACAGTTAGGTTATGGCATATCCTAGGTCACACAGGTAGTGACTGAGGTTCCATTTCAATCCAGGACTCTCTTACTTCAAGCTCAGTCCTTGATCTATGGTGTCATGCTCTCTCCTCAAGGGGCAGATGATTGGGTTACATTTGAGAAAAGGCATGCAATGCTCCATTTAGTGACCCCAACCATCACTGAAGTGAAAGCCTACGTTTAGACAGTGTTCCTCTGGTTGCTGATATTTCACAGTATTACCATGAATGAAGGATTTCATAATCTCCACAGAATAAAGCTTTGGTGCTCTCAAAGTACCATGGAGAGGCTCATGTTGGTTGTGGTTAAACTGCTACATACTCCCACCAAAGACTTGGGCAGGAGAAGCAACAGGAAAGTTTACATCAAAAAGATGGAAAGGAGCAGCTAGGTGGCTCAGTGGACAGAGAGCCATATGGGAAGTCCAAGGTTCAAATCTGTCCTCAGACACTTCCTAACTGTATGACCCTGAGCAAGTCACTTGACTCCAGTTGCTTAGCCCTTACCACTCTTCTGCCTTGGAACCAGTACAGAGTATAGATTTTAAGACAGAAGGCAAGAATTTGAAAAAAAGAGAGAGATGTATGATCAGAAAGAGAGGAGAGTCAATCGCATAGTAAGAATGCCATACACCCAACGAACAGACCATTGGTAACCAAGCAATTACCAAGAGAGCTAGAAGAAGGTGCCAAGGAACTTGGACTGAAGAGTGACCAAACAGGAGAAGGCCTGGCTTGGTCTCCAGCTGCTTCTCTGGAGGAGATCCACTTCAGCAAGATGATGGATCATTTTTAGAAGCTTCTAGCCTAGCCTACATTCAGACAAGAATTCCCTCGAGGCTATTAGCAAAGTACGACCTGGCTTCTCTTGTCTCTTTGCATCCCTCCCAATAACCTCCTCATTGCTTGGAACCCCAAGTCTCAGCTAGAATGCCAGCTCCAACAAGAGGACTTCCCTGAATCCCCCAGTTTATAGCACCCGCCATGTTACTTAGCTTTGATTTACCTGTGTAGATGTAGGGTTCCTCCCCAGCCCTACTAAGTGTTGCAAGGGTAGGGGGTTGCCTTTTGTTTTTGTATGTCTGGCACCCAGCGTAGTGTCTGACACATAGTAGGCACTTAATAAAGATGCCCATGAGGTAACATAAGAAAAGCACTCTGCAGGAGGTCCTAGGTTCAAACCCAGCCTCAGCCACTTCCCAGCTGTGTGACCCTGGGCAAGTCACTTGACCCCCATTGCCCACCCTTACCAATCTTCCACCTATGAGACAATACACCAAAGTACAAGGGTTAAAAAAAAAAAAAGAAAAAGAAAAAGAAAAAGAAAAGCACTCTGCCAGCCTGGAAGGGCAAGCTAACGTTGTCATTGTTAGCGATCCATCCCTGCTCCTCAGCTGGTGCTCATCCCCAGAGCCAGCCCAAAGGGTGAGCCCTTCTCTTCTAGGCTTTGGCTCTTTCACAGCCAAACAGCAGCTTAGGCACCTGGGCCAAGCTTCAGAGCATTCCCCAAATCGACTTTTTAAGTATAAGCTCAGTTAGTTGATAGGGAGATCCCAGGATACCTCCTATGAGGGAGACAGACATTCCTGGACACAGGCTACCTGGGGCAGCGGTAAAGAGCGCTCTGAGGCTGATGCTGGGAAATTCCTGCCAAGGCTGGTGGCAGGAAGAGGGAGAAGCATCATGGAGTTGTTTCATTCAAGCCCAGGAGATGCATACTTGGGGTGTTGCCACTGAGGGTGGGGACAGGAAGCTCACTGATTACTCTTGTTAATAAAATGCCAAGTTCAGATGTTTCTACATATCTGGAAGAGTTTAGGTATTAGAAGAGGCCTCTAAATTTCTACATACTGAGGCAAAGTTCTCATCACCCCACCTTAGTTATGACTGGCTCCCACAATGGGAATTTCCCACAAGCAATTCTCAGACTAATCTTGGGCACTCAGTAATTCAGGTGCAGGCTTTTATACAAACTCTCCCCCCATGCTGAACAGCCACTGCCAGCCCTGAATTCTGCTCAGTACCCTCTCCCCGTGAGTCCCTTCTGTGCCACACCTCTCTGAGCCCCTCTCCTAGGATTTCTCACAGACATAACTGGAGCAAGAAGCTGGGGACTCAATCTTTCTCCAGCCTAAGGCACTCTGGGTGAGCCATAGCATGCCTGCAGAGGATGGAAGCTAGGTTAGATCAAGTCTGACATCCAGTGGCCTGTCTGGTTACTGACACTGATGCTCTAAGAGCCCAAGGAACCTTGGAGAAAAGAAGCCAGAGAGTTTTCCAGCCAGAAGACAATCGCAGCAGTCAATTCGCTCAATCTTTTCATCTCACAGTTGAGAAAAGTGAAGAGCAGAGGGAGGAAGCCATTTGGCCAAGCTCACGCCTCTCCTTTGTGGCAGAACCCTGACTTGAAGAAGTCCTTGTTAAAAGCAGGATCCCAAATGCCAATCCAGACTGAAATGCCACATTCCACTTAGGCTCCTGGAGCCTTGGCATATCTCCTCATCATTGACAACAGCTGAAGATAGAAAGACCCCTTAGTAGATGTCCCTCAGCTATTTGGTTAAGCTATTCCTTCAGCAAATATCAATGAAGCACCTACTAAGGATGAGGCAGAGGAGCAGGCCAGGGTCACAAAGAAAGATGGGCTGCAGGTCTTGTCCTCATGGTATTTACAGTCTGAAAAGGGGAATAAAAGTCATCGACTCACTATGTTACAAAGCATGTGGTGTATGTGCAAAGAAGAGGAGACCCAGATCAAATGCTAGGAGATATGGGAGCAGGCAGAAATGGCTTTCCACTGGGGCAGATCAGGGAAAATTCCAAGGATAACCAAGTTGGGATTTGAAGAAAGGGAGCAACACTTCACCAGAAGGGAACTGGATCAGGGAAGTCTGTTCTAAACATGTGGCACGGTCAAAGCAAATACACAGAGATCATGAGATCCTAGATTTAGATCTCGAGGGCCTTTGAGGTCATCTGATCATTTGCAAGTAAGGACACTGAGGCACAAAAAAGATTCAGTGACTTGGCCAAGGATCTACAACCATTATCTCAGGTGGAATTTGAAACCAGTTCTTTCTGACCCTAAATCCAATGCTATTTGCCTTCCTCACTTCTACCTCACAGCTTCCCCCAAAACTCAGCTCTTATCCCATAGTCAGCAAGAAACCTTTCCTATGTTTCCTCTTCCCACCCTACCTCCAATACTTCCTTCTGAGATCATCTCCTATTTATCCTGCATATATTTTGTATGGAAATCATTGTTTAAATGTCACCACCTCCACCCCCCATTAGAATGTGAGCTCCTAGAAGGCAGGAATGGTTTTCGTCCCAGCCCAATGCATGTCATAGGCACTCTTAAAATGTTGGCTGTCCAAGGGTCAGGAGGTTGGATTGCATTTGAGAAAGTACGTACGGCCTTGTCTTTACGGATGCCAACTTCACTCTCAAGCAAAAGCCATGTTTTAGCAATTATGGTGATGTGGAATATCCTCAGCTGCGTGGAATGAAAGCTGTGGGTCACACGAAAGGCCCTAGAGAAGTGGCATGGCATGCTGGTTGTGGGGAAGATGCAGCTGATTTCCAACAGAGAAATGGTCAGGAGAAGCAGGAAAAAGCAGGTGCTCACAGATGCATGATCAGAAACGAGGACGGGTCATTCACAGAGTGAGAAGGACATAACCTCAGTGGACAGCCCGTGTGTTCCACTTGTAACCAAGCAATGTCACGTCTCCAGAAGACCCAAGGACAATCGTCCAAATAGGGTCTGACCAGGGCAGAGCTTAGCAGGTGTCTCAGCTCTCTGGTCCTGGGTGTTTCAACGTCTTAAGGCATAGGAAGATTACATTCGATGTCTCAGTCTCCACTGCACTTCATTGTCCCCATCCAGTTTGCAATCTTATTCAGCTGGGACTTTTATAACACTGCCTGACTCATCTTCTACTTGGACGGGTTTTTAATCCCAAGTATAAGACCTTCTATTTAGTCATCTTAAATGGCATCTTCCTAGAGTCAGCCCAATGTTCTTGTAGGTCAAGAGTGATTAAATTCTGACTGGGTCATCTAGCATGGAAGTTCTCCCTCAGGGCTTTGTGTCATCTGCTGCCTTGATAATCTTGTTATCCTAATCCAAGGCAATGATAATAAATATACTAAATCGCCCAAGGCTAAGCACAGAGTGCTGTTGTATTCCAGCAGAGACTTCCTTCCAAGCTGACACTGAAGAATTAATGACTCCAGTTTGGGTCGAGTTGGGTCATCTACCAAGCTATGAATGGACCCAAATGGACCATCGTCTAGTCCAGTGATTCCCAAAGTGGGCGCCACTGCCCCCTGGTGAGTGCTACAGTGATCCGGGGAGCGGTGATGGCCACAGGTACATTTATCTTTCCTATTAATTGCTATTAAAATTTTTTAAAAATTAATTTCCAGGGGGCTAAGTAATGTTTTTTCTGGAAAGGGGGCGGTAGGCCAAAAAAGTATGGGAACCACTGATCTAGTCCACATTCCTCTATTTGTCCAGGAGAATCATTTAAAAGACTATGTCAAATGGTTTCCTACATTGGGGCAGCTGGGTAGCTCAGTGGAGTGAGAGTCAGGCCTAGAGACAGGAGGTCCTAGGTTCAAATCTGGCCTCAGCCACTTCCCAGCTGTGTGACCCTGGGCAAGTCACTTGACCCCCATTGCCCACCCTTACCAATCATCCACCTATGAGACAATACACCGAAGTATAAGGGTTTAAAAAAAATGGTTTCCTACAATCTAAATAAATTACATAAATTTATGTGCATATGCCCATTTTTACATGAACATACATCTCCATGATATATTTACATAAACATTTTTATGTTTATTTATGCTGTAACACTTCATCTACCAGTTGAATGTATGCCTGTTTTTAAAAGATAAGGGGTAAATCCAATATGCCATATTCCCAGGAAAGCCATTCTACTTCTTAGAATTGTCCTTTTCATTGTCCATCTCTTTAATAATACAGCCATATATACAGAATATTGTCCAGAGTAAAAGTCATGTTCACCAGCCAGCTTACAGCTTGCAGAATCAATAATAGTCTTTTTTGTTCTGAAAACAGCCATTTGCCCTTCTCCAGACCTGAGACAACTTTCCCTGTGCTCTTTGGTTATCATGGACACTGACAGTGGTCAATTAATCCCATGCTCCGTTTTCTTAAGACCCTGGGATGAAATTCATCGGGATCTGGCTTGAACACATTAAGGGCAGCAAGCCACTGTGTTACTGTTTTCCAGTATGGAAAAGGCAGCTTCAACTTCAATTAGCCACTTTGTTCTGTACTTTTCAGTGTAAAAATTCTCCTCCTTGGAAGAGGAAAGATGGACATCAAAGGGGTTGGCTGCCCCATTCATCCAAAAGAGAGCAGTCCACAAAACAAACATGGCCCCCTGGGAATTTAAAGAGCTTGAGGAAGCCACAAGGTGGCAAAAAATTGGACCTTTGATTGGGGAATGACTAAACAAATTGTGGTGTCTGTTGGTGATGGAATACTATTGTGCTCAAAGGAATAAGGAACTGGAGGAATTCCATGTGAACTGGATAGACCTTCATGAACTGATGCAGAGTGAAAGGAGCAGAACCAGGAGAACATTATACACAGAGATGGATACATTGTAGCACAATCAAATGTAACTGACTTTGCTACTAACAGCAATGCAATGATCCAGGACAATCCTGAGGGACTTAGGAGAAAGAAAGTATCCACATCCAGAGAAAGAACTGTGGGAACAGAAACACAGAAGAAAAACAACTGCTTGATCACATGGGTCGACGAGGATATGAGTGAGGATGCAGACTCTAAACAATCACCCAGTGCAAATATTAATAATATGGAAATAGGTCTGGGTTAATGACACATGTAAAACCCAGTGGAATTGCTTGTTGGCTACAGGAGGGAGTTGGGAGGAGGAGAGGGAACGTTGGGAGGAAGATTAGTTAGTAATTAAGTATTAAGGTTGAACCTAGCAGGAAGGCCTGGAGCATTCCAAGATGGAATGAAGGAGCAGGAAGTAGTGACTTATGCCCTGAGAAAGACTCCATTAGGGGTTGGCACAAACTGTTGTTAGCCCTGGGAGATCTCAGAGTTAAGGACACCCTGCATCCTGATTTCCCTGGGATCCTGAGTGGTGGTGGCATCTAGCAAGGGGGCAAGAACTACAGAGCAGCACCAAGGGAGGAGGAGTTTGGGATCTGGTGGACAGCATCTCAAGCATACCTTCTCTACTTGGTTTCCTTGGACCATCTTGGCTTTTGGCATCCTGAGATCATTGGTGGATTACAGTGAGAACCCCAAAGCCACCCTCAGCCCTTAGCTGTGCTGGTCAAGCCTGGCAGGAACCAGGTTTGATGCAGCCTCCCAGAGACTCCATTACTGCTCCTTTGGCCCTGCCTGCTTAGATCACTAAGATTAGAGTAGAGAAGTCCTCCCCTTGCCCTGTGGTTTTGCCAGTTAGGTTTTAAGTATAGAAATCCCTTTCCCACCTTTATTTTAGTTGTACATAATTAAAACTGTTAAAACCTTTACCTTGCCTGTTGGTTTCTAGACTCTGGCCTAGTGGTGAGCTGGAGACAGTTGGCCAACGGCCATTTTTGTCAGTTAGGAGCAGCCTCGCTGTGTGCTCAGGTCTCCTTATCCTGGTCCAGTCTCTCCTACAACCCAGTGTGTGTACCCACAATCATTAGATTTATTGTAACATCCCTGGTGCCTCCATTATCTTTTTCACAGGAAAGAACATGAATCATGTAACCATGGAAAACTATTCTAAATTAATTAATTAAATGAAAAATTTCAAATTAAAGGGCTTGCGGATCTCTGGACCCAAGTGTCAAATCGCATTGATCTTTACTAAATTTCATCTTACTTGACTCAGCCCAAAGTCTGCCAAGTTCTTTTGGAATTCTGCCCCCATGATCTCATGTGTCTGCCACCCATCCTAACTTTGTGTCACCTGAAAATATGAGAACCCTGTGCATTCTATGCTTTCCTCAAAACAGCCCAGGGCCAAAGTGCAGGTGCCTGGGACCCTCCCACTCCACTGACAACTGCTTAGCTGCCATGTTGTCCCTGAACAGTGGCCTCATACTGGACTCTCTGGGTTCTTTCCCATATTGAGTCCATATGATTGCACTTTCATCTGTCCAATCTCTTTCCCTCTCTTCCGAAGGATGACATGAAATACTTAGTCAAAGAGAGCTGAGAACAGGGACTGGACTGTGACTAATTTCATTTCATTACTATGAAGTGGTTACTCCCAGATGAGGAAATTCCCTCTGCCGATGCAGGTTGGCACCCTCTCCATGACTTAGAGTCTTGTTGTTGGTCCTTTATTTTCAAGGAGGACCAATGACGTCACAGTGTTGAGGTAAAAGAGAGAACAATTCACTCTGAGTCTTAGAGAGCTGTTGAAGACGCTGAGAATTTAAGTGACTTGCCCAGGATCACCCAAGTACATGCCGCAGCTCAAACTGGGGCCCAGCTCTTGCTGGCTGCCAGGCTAGCCCTCCGGACACTCTGCCACATTGCCTCTCCTGTCATCAAATGCTTGCTAAAATCTGTGGCATCCCACCGATTATCTGCCGACCTTGGAGCCACGGCAACAACAGGAAATAAAGGTAGTCTGGAGCGACTCGTTCTGAATGAAGCCACACAGACTCTCTGGGATCGCTGCTTCCTTTTCCACGTATTCAGTCACCACCATCGCTTTAAGATTATGTTCTAGAATTCTGCCAGCAACCAAAGTCAAGCTCACTGATCTATGGCTGACAGACTCCTTCAGGGTGTTCGCCCTTCTCTGATAGGATGGTGCTTCTCCCATTCCTTTTCTATCCAATATCACTGGCAGGAGCAGCTAAGTGACTCAATGGATAGAGACCCAGGTCTGGAAATGGGAGGTTCTAGATTCAAATCTGGCCTCAGATGTGTGACCCTGGGCAAGTCACTTACCCTTTATTGCCCGGTCCTTACCACTCTTTTGCCTTGGAACCAATAATTGTATCAATTCAAAGATGGAAGGTAAGTGCTTTAAACTAGTGATGGGCAAACTACGACCCACAGGCTAGATGAGGCCCCCTGAAATGTTCTATCCTGCCCTGGGACATTATTCATAATCTGCCGAATACAATGAGTAGGATATAATACAATGAAACTTCAAAAGAGTTGCCTTAGAAACAGACTGGCAAATGAGCATTTCCTTTCCTTTGGCCCCTCTTTAAAAAGTTTGCCCATCACTGGTTTAAATATATGTGTGTGTGTGTGTGTGAGAGAGAGAGAGAGAGAGAGAGAGAGAGAGAGAGAGAGAGAGAGACAGAGAGAGAGAGAGAGACAGAGAGACAGAGAGAGAGAGAGAGAGAGAGCACATCACTGGTGGTGGTAAAACACTCACAGCTGCCAGTCCTCTCACCCACCCAAGGAAGTAGTTCATCAGGGACTGATGATAGGCGTTCCTCAAGGGCAGTCAGGCGCTCTCCTACCCTCTATCAGCTCCCTCTTAGCCATTTTCATTTTGTCTTTTCAAAGCCAAATGTCATTTTCCTTGATAGAGAGAAGAGAATTCGAATTCAGCAGTTTTGCCTTCTCTTCAACAGGTTCTCATCATCCCACTCACCACCACCCCCCACCCAGCAGCAGTCTGGTCCATTTTTTCAACCTTCTCTTTTCTCCAATAAAACTAAGAAACCGAGACTAGATGATGTGATTCCACTAAGAGAGGGAGCTTCTAGAGGAGGAAAAACCCTATGCCAATGAAGAGAGGCACTTAATGGAGAGGTTAAATTGATTGATTAGTGTCACACAGATATTAAAAGTCAGAGGAAGGACTTGAACTCAGAGCTTCCAGATTTCTCAGCCAGCTCTCTATCCACTATGTTGTAGTGACTCTAAAAAAAAAAATTTGTAATGAACTATAACGTTACAAAATCATAGATCTAGAGGTAGAAGGAAATTTAGCGGCTCTCTAGTCTGACCCCTTTATTTTATCTTCAATAACCTCTGGTGGGGATCTCTAGGTGGCCCAATGGATTGAGAGCCAGGACTAGAGACAGGAAGATACTTTGGCCTTTTAGATACTTCCTAACTGTGTGACCCTGGGCAAGTCACTTACTCTTACTGCTCTTCTGCCTTAGAACCAATACACAGTACTGAATCTGAGACAGAAAGGGAGGGTTGGTTGTTGTTGGTTTTTTTTTTAATTTTTTAATAAACAAATAACCCCTCTGGCTACTTCTTCAACTTTTGCTCAAATTCAAAGGCTGCTTCTCCAGAGGATAGTTGTGATTCTTGGGTTCTAGTTACCCTGTGGTGGGAATTCTTACTTCTGTATCTTAGAAGCCCCTACGGGTGTGCTTTCTATTAACAAGCAGCCAGTGTACTTAATTAGCTTTTAGGAAAAACATTTACTGAGCTAATATATTAGGATCAGTTAATATCCCTCCACAAGCCTGAGAACACTGTTCCACAAATCCAGATAACTTACATGGGATGAGGAAGCTCCAACTCAAAACAAGACAGCCACGAGGCACCCATGAGAGAACAGCTCACAATTTCTGTAGAGTCTTCCTGAATCTCCCCTCAGGTCTGGCATCATCTCCCTCAAGGCACTCAGTTGGACTCCCAAGTCTCGAGTTCTTGACCCTCACAGCCCTCTGCTCTAAGGGCTTTCCTCTAACTTCTCCCCCAGGTGACCACATCTGAGGTGGTTGTTTCAGCTGTTTTTCTCCACTCCCAGCTGGATTTGCTGCCTCCTGATCTCCTGACCTGGGCTGGGGGAGCAGAGGGGAACGTCCCTCCCTTGGCTCACAGCCTCTGCGCCAAGGTGGAGGGTTTCGCCTCCACAAAGCCCTTCCCAGCCTCGACTCTCAGCGGCTGAACAAATGGCTGTTTCCTTAGAGTCCATTGATTGTCTCGGATGATTACGAGATATTTCCTAGGTGGTATCAGCTGCCTTCATCCAGTGACCATGACCCAAGAACCCTCTCCAGTGGACCCAGGGCTTATTCACACAGGGTTGGGGAGCAGCACGGAGAGAAGGGAATAAGCATTTATTGAGTACCTGCTATGGGCCAGACACTCTGCTACGCTTCATAAACACTGTATTATCTCATTTGATCCCTGCGGCGACCCTGGGCCTTAGATACTATGATTGTGCCCATTTTACAGCAGAGGCAACTGAGGCAAACAGAAATTAAAGTGCCTCGTCCAGCCTCACACAGCCAGTGAGGAAGAGAAGTGTCTAAGGATGGATTTGAATTGATCCTCCTGATGCCAAGCCAGCTGTGCCACCCGGTTGGAACTTATGTGATCCTACGAGATTTCCATGGCGATCCCATGGACACACACACACACACACACACACACACTCACTCACACTCACTCACACATACACACACACACACACACACACACACACACACACACACACTCACACTCAAAAAAGTAAAGAAAACTCCATGAATAAATTGTTTAATCATATTTACAGGTCTTCAGTCCTTCTTCTCCAGGCTGCAGAGGGCTCGCTCCGCAGCGCCTGCCTCTCCCAGTGGCCTCAGCAGCAGATCAGGGATGGAGTCACTCGATGGCTTCCTCCCAGAGCATCCCATCGCTTCCAAAGCCTCCTCTTTGCACGGTCCCCAGCACCCCGGGGCAGCGCACACGCCACCCTTCGGCACTAAAGCGTCCCCTGGGGCAGGGCGGGTGTCGGGTGTCAGCGTGCTGGGCGACCCCCTCCTCTCCCCATCGCAGAACGTGGGACCCTGGAGGGGACGCCTCCTGTGGCCAGCCCTGGGCCCCCGCTACGGAGCCACCACTTGGAAAGGGTCCGAGGTGCCCTCGAAGGCCAGGATCTGGGCTGGCTGCAGGAAATTCTGCTTCCTGTTGTGCCCAAAGTAGCGGATCCTGTAGAGGCCTGGTGGGGTGGTGCCTGCGATGTGCCACTCAATCGTCACATTGCTCCGACCCGAGGACCCTTTGTGCCAGTAAAGCCTGGGGGTAAAAAGGAAAAGGGAAAAGAAACCTTTATTTTATATTTTAATGAAACGGGATGCTGCTAGACCATCTGAGAGAAGGAAACCTCCCTAGGATGAACAAATAAGCAAGTTGTCTGTAAGACAGAGGTGGCTCGGTGGTAAAGTGCCAGGCCTGGAACCAGGAGGGCCAGGGTTCCAATCTGGCCTCGGATACTTCCTAGCTGTGTGACCCTGGGCAAGTCACTTAACCCCAATAAGCCTAGCCCTTATTACTGCTCTTCTGCCTTAGAACCAATCCTTAGTACACATTCTAAGACAGAAGCTACGGGTTTAAAAAAAATAAACGCTGTGTAAAATAATGCAAATGGAAAGAACCAAAATAAAAATGCTGAAAACTGTTCAATTGTAATGACCATGTTTGACCCCAAAGAAGAGATAAGAGAATTCCCTCCTTCCTTCCCTTCTTCGCAGAAGAGGGAGACTGTGGGCATGGAACAAGGAAGATAAAGAATAAACTTGGGTGGTGGCTTCCTTGGTTTTACGGAACTGTGAGGGGTTTTCTCCCCTTCTCTTTGTTTATTCTCTGCCAGAAGGGGTTGGGGGGTAGGAAAGGACATAAACGGAAAATGATGTAAAAACAAAAGACAGTAATAAAAATCCTGAGGATGATTTGGCCCCCTCCATCCCGGGCAGACATTCCGCGTGAGCCCCTCTGCGTTTCTCTAGGCGGGCACACACAGGACCCATCGCCAGGGTGAGGCTCGAAGCCTCTCCAGTTGTGTGAAGCCTGTCAGAGCTCGTGCCCTCTGCCAGAGAGCCTCTAGGAAACCAGGGTGAGCCCAGGGCCAAGGCGAGCCGAGAGGATGCAGGCGGCCGCAGTAGAGAAAGCCGAGGAGGCGGCAGGACCATCGGTGAGCCCAGCGCCATCCGTTCATCACCAGGCAGCCAAGGGGGCTCGTCCATTGCTCTCGCCCATCTCCGCTCCCGGAGCCAAGTCTTCTAGGCTTGAGAGACCCACCTGGTGTCCCACGAGGCGTCATTCAGGACCGCCTGCCACAGTGCTGAAGTGCTCTCGTACTTCTCAACTGCCAGGAAGTTGTGATCTGTCTGGAATACAAATAAGGAGAATGTTTGGACACTGAAAATACCCAGAGAAGCGCCGAGCCCAACCTGGAAGAGGGGCTGATGGGTAGGAAATGCAGGCGCTGATTTTAAAGGAAACCATAGAAACAAGCAAGGAGGACGGGGAAGAGGATGCACAGGCAGGAGCAGGGTCATCCCTGGTGGCTGCTCACAGCTGTGAAGAGGATGCCATCAGCCTCCCTCCAGGGCAAATGGCACCGAGAGGATCCAGTCCGGGTAGACCAGAGGGACGGACGACTCTCTTTCTCCTTCTCCCTCTCCCTTTCTCCGAAGAAGCTCCCAGATTTGTTGGGCCCTTTGCCTGCGTGAACCTCCTCCCTTCCCTCCAGATTCGGGTTTTAAAAGCTTTGTATCTTAAGCCACCAAACGTGCCAACGCGTTTGATTAACGTCAGTATTGCCCTGTGCGCCACATTCCATTTAACGCTTATGAATGGGGGGAAGAGCGTGTTCTTTTACCCTTGATTCAGACTGACCCTGGGGGCTGGCCAAAGTAGGAGAATAATAGGGGCACTTCACAAACCAATGAACTCAGGACTCCCATCCCCTTTGGGGTTTTACAAAGTCAGATGGGAGCAGCAGAGAGTACCAGGAGTGAGAAGAGTTACTGAGCTAGAGGACTCGGGGAGCAGATCATTGCTCCCCAGGGGCATGAATTTCCTTTTCCAAGAGAGCAGTGACCTCCCTGTGGGACGGAAAGGAAGCAAGATGTGCACACTCGTAGAGCACCGAACTTAAAGTCAGAAAGACCTGAGTGTGAATCCTGCCTCAAACCCTTCCTGGCTGTGTCTCCCTGGAGAAGCTTCCTCATCTGTAAAATGGGGCTGGCACTAGCAGCTGACCTCCCAGGGCTGTGTGGGGAGGAATGATTCAGTGTGTGGAAAGTGCTCTGTAAACCTTCAAGGGCTCCATAAATGCTAGTTTATGGTTACTGTTGCTATTATTCTATAGAGGAGACAGAGGCTGGTGAATGCAGAGCCCCGTGTGAGGATGGCAAGCTCAGGAACCCAGGAGGCGCCTCTTCTTCCCTGCCTGCTTTTCCAGGGACTTGTCAGCCCCCAAATGCTAAGGATTTACACGGAGGTGTCAGAGGTGCTGCTTTCACAGCAGTCCTCTCAGCGCTGGGGCTGCTGGTTGTCCGTGACGATGGCCCAGAGCATCTCTCCCTGCTGCCCGGCTCCCGGGGATACCCAGGAGCCGATTATCATGGCCTTTCCAGGGAGCCCTTTGAGATCCTCCAGAGAAGCATGATGGACAAATGCGAGTTGTGTCGAGCTTCATTAGCCGTGGCTCTCGCTGGCTTTGGAAAAACTGGCTCTCCGAGAGGTCCCGCATCCCCCCAAGACCAGCGCTGGGCCAACACTGCCCCAAGAGAACCACATCTTTGTGACTGGTCAGAGGTGGGGTGGGGGCTCGGCAGAAAGGCAGAACCACCATGAAACTCGGGTCCTGTGAGGCTGGCTCGCCAGCAGAGGATGACTCTACGGCAGCGAGATCTATGGGTCACCGATTAAACGGCGATCACAGAGAAGTCTGCCGTGATGCTACAAATAACACCACCTTGGCACCAAGTTTGCCAGCATCTCGACTGTGATTTCAGGGGCAAAGGGAACTTCAGGTGTGGAGATTCCCTACCCCGATGGCCAACGACAAGCCGTGAGGCACTCAGAGTCACTCAGACTCACCAAGAATGCTGAGAGGTCCAGGGACATGCAGCTTGGAGCTATCAGAGGCAGGATGGACATCGAGGACTTCCAGCCTCCCAGGGAGCCCTGAATGCCCTACACCACTCTAAAGAGGCTTTGAATAGAGAAGCCAAATCTATACATTTAATCAAAGAATCAGGAGGGCGGCAGAGCTGATTAGGGGCTGCTCTGGGAGGCAGGAAGGCCGAGAGGGACCCATCCTGGCTGTGGGGCCTTTGGGTGGCCACAGGAACATCACGAGCCTCCCATGTCCCAAACAACTCTCTAAGCCTCCCTCTAATGGAGGAGGAACAGGGTCTGGGTACCGGCTGCCTCTGGGCAGGGGGGAGGGACAGGAAAGCGGGGAGGGGGCACCCCCAGAGAGCTGACTTCACAGTTTTCCCACAGACCCTCTCTGTATAGTATTATGATTCTCACCACGTTTTCTGCTGAATACTTCGGGTTAGCACCAACGAACAGGACCGCAGCCACTTCACCCTGAAGAAAATGGAAGTTATCGGGTGAGATAGGATGGTGAAAATGTTTGTGAAAATGCAGCTGTAGAAAGCACTTTAAGGTTTGCAAAGTACTTCACGCGGATCTCTTTAAGCCTCATAACAACCCGGGGGAGAGGGGAGGTATATGCCGTTATGACCCTCAGTGTACAGATGAGGAAACTGAGGCAGGCAGAGGTGAAAGGACTTGCCCAGGACCACACAGAATGAATGTCTGTCTCTGGATTTGTGCTTTCCTCTTCCTGACAACAAGGCCAGGCTCCATCCTCCGCACAGTCAATCCTGCATCCGTGTTGGATGAAGCTGCTGCTGCCCCCACCCTCAGGAGCTCTGGACGAGAGAAAGTGTGACGGCAGGACTGGCGAGCCAGCCTCAGCGTCAGACGTTCGCATTGAAGCAGGACGAGCCCGTCGCTCCGTGCCTGGAGGGGCTCCCTGAGCCTCCCGGCTGCAGAGGGGAGCCCTGATCCCCACATCTGCCCCCCAGGTCTGGATGGACTGATCGGCTCCTTAAGCCCCAGGGAGGACGGCGTCATTTTGTCTGTGTGATTCCTGGCACAGGACCCGGCACACAGGGGACGCTTAGTCCATCCTCGTGGATGGATTCTGTAAAATGGAAGGTTGGGGACTGAGGAGTCGCAGAACCTGCATTCAGGTCCCAACAAGGACACTTGCTACCTGGTGACCTTGTCTCAGTCACCTACCACTCCACATTTCATTTCCTTATTCACTGAATAGACTGGCCAGACCAGAAAGCTCCTCAGGCTCTAGACAGACTCAGCTTCACGTTCCGAGGTCCCCACCGGCTAAATGGACTGTCTGAGAATCAGTGTATTGGGGAGAACCAAAAGAAATCGGCAAAAGTTGCCAAGAACCAAACTTAGCTTATGTGTCAGGCAGGGGCAGCTGGGTGGCTCAGTGGGTAGAGAGCCAGGCCTGGAATCAGGAGGTTCTGGGTTCCAATCTGGCCTTAGACACTTCCTAGCTGGGTGGCCCTGGGCAAGTCACTTCACCCCTATTGCCTCCACTCTTACTGCTCTTTTGCCTTGGAACCCATATGCAGTGCTGATTCTAAGATGGAAAATGAGGCTTTTTTTAGTGTTCCTCCTGGGTCAGGACCTTTAGCTCCGTCCCAGAGGGGAACGGGGCGTCTCTGGGCAGGACAGACTGGATGGCCGTGCGCTGGACGTGTGGTAGTGGGACTAGCTGGTCCCGGAGGTCATTTCCGAGTCTGAAATTGGGGAATTTGGCGAGCTGAGGCTTGTTTTTCTCCAGCTCCGCGCAGAGCAGTTACCCACAGCCTCTGCCAGCCTCAGGGAGCCCCGGGGCTCCTCAGAAGCCTGAGCCCGGCCACGCACAACTGATACAAGACGGCAGCTCATTAAAATCCATCCTGGAGCGCTGAGCATCTCCCCAGGGCTCTGAAGGCCAAGACGGGGCTGCGGTGCCCGGCCAGGGAATCTGTCCATGGACTCTGAATCTGCTCAGCCCATTTAGACCCGGCCTCGGGCTCCTTCCTGACCTCCCCCCAAGTCCAGCGTGCTTTACCGCTGAGGAGGAGGACATGATTGGCCAAAGACGGCCAGCCGGGCCACCTATTTCCTGTTCAGAAACTTCCCTCGGGTGGGCAGGTACAATTCAGTAGAGCTCTGAGGCCAAGAGCAAGGAACACTGAGGAGATCCATGCACGGTACCCTGGAGGAAGGGCCAGCTGAGCCCCCGGGACAGCCATCCCCAAAGCAAAGACGGCAAAGGCAGCACGACAACCGTCCGCATTTCCAGTTATTTCCATTTTCCAAATGGAAATAAAAGTGGATTTGAAGTCAAGAGACTTGGGTTCGAATCCTCACTCACTCAGTCACTAGTGCCATGCCTGAAACCTAGCAGGTGTTTAACAATGCACATTACTTGATGGGTTTCTTCCAGTGTGGCCTTGAGCCAAGTTTCCTCCCCCATCTAGCCTTCAGTCTGCTCCTCTGTAAAACGAGAGGGTTAACGAGGTGACTCCTAAAGCACCTTCAGCTCAAATCAATGATCCTGTGATTCTATCCTTTTTCTGCTCAGTCAGGGGCTGCGGAGAGGATGGAGCCGATTTTGTACCAAAGACCCCGTTTTCTTCCTTCCTAAATGAAGCTTCTCATTAAACAGTCCGTGTCCTGAGTGTTCAACACACAGAGATGATTCCTCCGTCCTTTTAATGGAGAAAAACGTTCTCGATTTCGTATTCACAAAAAGGAACGGGCCGGGAGGGTCTCCGAGTCTGACGGCATCTCAGAGCTGGCAGGGACTCCCAAGGCCGGTGAGGCTGATGGGAAATTCCCCATCAGCATCCTTGAGAAGGGGTCAGTCGCCTCTGCTCCAAAGGAGGAAGCTCAACCCTGACTCTGCCCCCGAGGCAGCTCCCACTATTCATTCTGCCCTCACGGCAAGTCTGAGCTCCCATTTCTAAGCGGTGGTGCCAGGGAAGCCTTTGGAGAGTCCCTCGGACAGCCCTGAGATCGAATCAGGCGATGCTTAAAGAAACGACTTCAGACTCTTCCCTGGAAGGACAGAGGCAGAAGCGCAGCCACAAGAGGAGGACAGAACTCACTGCAAGAGTCTCTGACGTTGGGAACGATTAAAGGCAAAAGGAAGACAGGAAGGCAAAGGATGAGATGGTCAGACAGGGCCGAGGAAGCGAGGAAGAAGACCCCGGACGGACTTCAGGAGATGGTGGAGGATAGAAGGGCCTGGAGAGCTTCGGTCTGGGGGGTCACCAAGAACTGGATACGCCTGAGTGTCTGAACACAAAACTTCCACAAGAGCTCTGGGGCCGAGCAGAATGAGCACCATTTCATGGCCTGAAGCCTCCTTCGTTTCCTTGCCTTCACGCACCTCTTGGATCCAATCAGCTGCTCAGTCCTGTCCTTTCTGCCCGTTTTTCCCCATCTCTACTTGCCCAGCAGCACTAAGGCCCCCATCGCCTCTCCCCGGCGCTATTCGCTAGCCTTCTGGTTAATCCCTCTGTCTCATCTCTCCCTATACCAACCCATCCTGTAGTCAGTCATTAACCATTAAGTAGCTGCCATGAGCCAGGCTCTGAGCTACCTGCTGGGGATACAAAAAGAGACAAAAGACAGTCCCTGCCCTCAAGGAGCTCCCTGTCTAATGGGGGAGAAAACAAGCAAACCATCATGTATAAACAACTTCCTTATTAGATAAATTGAGAAAATAATTAAGAGCGGGAAAGTGCTAGAATTAAGAGAGATTGGGAAAGGGACCGCTAGGTGGCTTAGTGGATAGAGAGCCAGGCCTGGAAATGGAGGTCCTGGGTTCAAATGGGGCCTCAGATACTGCCTAACTGTGTCACCTTGGGCAAGTCACTTAACCCCCATTGCGTAGCCCTTTCTGTTCTTCTGCTTACTGAAGGTAAAGGGTTAAAAAAAATAGAGAGAATGGGGAAAGCTTCCTGTAGAAGGTGAGAGTTTATCTGGGGCTTGAAGGAAGCCAGCAAAGCCTAACAAGGAGGGAGAGCAGTCCAGGCATGGGGGTGGCCAGGGAAAATGCTAGGAACAGAAAAATGGGGTGAGGAACAGCAAGGAAGCCTGTGTCACTGGCTGCCAAAGGGATTGTCCCCCAGGTTGGACCATGTCGTCCCCCTGGACCCAACAAATGCCAGGGGCTCCTTAAGGTCTCCAGGATCAAATATAAAGTCCTCTGTGTGACCCTCTGGCCTTTGCCATTTTCTCACTCCTTATCCT
>NC_058131.1:717838721-717882865 GCF_016433145.1 Gracilinanus agilis
AAAACAAGCCTCAACATCGACCTGTTTCAACACTCCCAGTTTTCACATCCAACCTCCCTTCTCCCACCCCCACATTAAAAGTTCTGCTAAATCATTGCCTTTCTGCTGGTGTCTTCCCCTCTAAGGCTTCCTTCGGTCTCTTCTATATTTATATTATATGTATTGATTTATGTGTACGCTCTCTTTCCCGTTAAAATGTGTTTTAGAAAAATGGACAATTTTGATAACCTTAAAAATGTACAATCAAAACCAATGCAACTAAAATTAGAAAAAAGGTAAGAAATTAGAGAGGGGGAATCTTTGGAGTAAGTTACACTGATAAAGGTCTCATTTCTAAGACTATAGAGAATTGAATCAAATTTATGAAAATTATAGAAATAAGAGTTATTCTTCACTTAACCCAAAATGCCTAGCCCTTACTACTCTTCTGCCTTGGAACCAATACACAGTATTGATTCTAAGATGGAAGGTAAAGTTTTTTTTAAAAAAGCTCTGAGGTATCACCTCATACTCATAGATTGGCTAAATTTTCTCCTTTTTTTTTTAAACCCTTAACTTCTGTGTATTGGCTCCTTGGTGGAAGAGAGGTAAGGGTGGGCAATGGGGGTCAAGTGACTTGCCCAGGGTCACCCAGCTGGGAAGTGTCTGAGGCCAGCTTTGAACCCAGGACCTCCCGTCTCTACGCCTGACTCTCCATCCACTGAGCTACCCAGCTGCCCCAGATTGGTTAAACTGACAGAAAATGAAAATGACAAATGCTGGAAGGTCTATGGAAAAAAGGTACTTTAATATATCCTTAGTGGAGCTGTGAACAAGTCCAGACATGAAAAGCATTTTGGAACCTTGCTCCAAAATCTATTCAACTGTGTATATACTTTGACCCAGAAATCTGGGTCCCAAGAGATTAAAGAAGGATGAAAAGGACTCACATGCACAAAAATAATTATAATAGCTTTTTTGTGGTGGCAAAGATTGAAACCTGAGGAAGTTCTCATCAATTGGAGAATGGCTGAACAAGTTATAGCATATGAATTTAATGGAATACTAATTGCTGTAAGAAATCAAGAACAGGGTGGTTTCAGAGAAACCTGGAAAAATGGGTGTGAACTGATGCAAAGTGAAATGAGTAGAGCCTAAAGAACAATTTCTAGAATAATGATACTATTTAAAAATTTTTAATGTTATAATAAAATGTTAACAATTAAGGGATTTTGTTTCTCTTGCCCTCTCAATGAAGGAGGGAGGAAAGGGGGAGAGAATTCAGAAAGATGAAATAAAATTCATGTTAAAAAGAGAATGTAAGCTCCTTGTGGAAGGGACTATTTTGACTTATTTTTTAGCAGACACCTAGCTCAGTGCCTAGAATATAAGTCCTTCATGCTTGTTGCCTGATGATTAATTGAGGCTAGCTTGAGACAAGGGGAGATGGTACTATCTGTGCCAATGGAAGAACTCACCAATGTCATTGGCGAAGGACTATCAACATTTTAAATGTCAAATTCATTTATCACACTGTGTATAATGCTGGCTGGTTAGAGTGCCCTCATCTGTCAGTCAATCAGCAAGCATTTACTACTCATCCACTATGTACCAAGCATTGTATTAGGCACAGGAGAAATAATGACAAAGAATGAACCAACGTCTCCTCACGAGGAGCCAGCATTCAAATGGGAGAGACATAAAAATCTGTGGAGTATAAACCTCATCACAAGGCTTCTTCCATATTGTGTAACGTTAGTTGAGGTTTCTCAAAGGCTAGATCACATATTTTTACTACAGCATTGATACAATCCATGATGACAACTATTTCTTTTTTCCTTAGTGCTTGCTATTAGGTCTGAGCATTATCTGTCCTTCTCCTCTAAATCACATTTGTGTGCCCACAGCCTGACTGAGGTCTGCATCTCCACTGATATTATCTACAGTTGATGCCCAACAAGAGAAGGCAGATTTACATTCTCCAGAAGCCTTCTGAGTTTGGGAGATTTTAATCAGCTAATTGCTCCTTGATGCCCATTCTGATAGAGCCAGATTCTTGGCAGGGAGCAGAAATGCCCGGCAAAACATCCTTTTGTCATCATCCAGAGTGGCTTCAACAATAAATAACATAAAATGTTTCAATCAGAGCCAGCCAAAAAAGAAAGAGAGGGAAGGAGGGAAGGAGGGAAGGAAGGAAGGAAGGAAGGAAGGAAGGAAGGAAGGAAGGAAGGAAGGAAGGAAGGAAAAGAAAGAAAAGAAAGTGTAAGGATGGAACATACGTCAACTCTCCAGGCAGGGCTGCTATCGCCAAGGATCCAATAGTTAGGATTTGAACATCAACAATCTCAGGGTGCCAGAGGTGAGGTTTCGACATCTTAAGGATAAAAAAAGGAATAACGGTTTTGCTTTTTATCCTGTTCGATGAATAATTTTCTTTTCCCTCCAGTAACTTTCTCAATAGTGGATCTTGCATTGGGTTCAGTCATGAAGACTTGGTTCACATTCTACTTCTGGAACACATTAGCTATGGGATGGCCCTCCTCCTTCCCCAGGTAAGTCACCTGTAAAGGTGGGGATAGACTGTGCTGATTGGTTGTCCCATTCCCACTTCCTGATAGCTTTATCAGCTGAAGACACTTGTCTATTGAACAAATATCAATCGATCAAAGGCATTAAGTGACACCACACCACGTTATACCCTGTGGGTCTTCCACAAAAGCCAGTGTGGAACTCAGCAAAATTCAAGTCTGCCAGAGCAGACAAGAGAGCCAAGCCCCCGGGGGGGGGGGGAATTTGGGGGGAGGGAGAGAAAGTTTTGTTTCTGTCTCTCCTCCTTGAGCAGAGGGGGACATTGTGAGCTCTACAGAATCAGAGGGTTTGGGCTTCTCCCCAGCATCCTAACAAGATCAGACTAGGAATAGCTGGTTGGAGCATCACTGAGTCTGTAAGGACAAATATCTCATTTGATCCAAACAACAACCCTGGGAAGTAAGCAATATTTTTCTCTCCATTTTACAGAAGAGGGAATTGAGGCATTCTGAAGGTAAGTGACTGAAACAAAGTCACATAAGTGCCTGAGGTGAGATAGAGATATAAAATTCTTGATGTGATCACATAGCAAAACAAAACCACATGTTTTAATAGATATTTATCACAGATCCCATTAAAATCCATAAGCGAATGAGAGCAGACGGGTGTTTCCAGTACCTGGCCCGTACTGAGGAGAATGGGCTTTGGTTTATGACAGTCCTTCGTCTCATTGGACGGCTCTCCCAGGATCTGGTCACGAATCGTGTCCCAAAAAGGGTCTCCTTCAGTTGCACCTGTGAGAAGCCAGACCCTACATGAGACGCCTTGAGTATCTCCCCTCTTGTGTCTGATCAAGTCACCACTTTTCAAATGGTTTGTTGGCTCATCCCAAGTAGTTTGGGCTCTGATCATGCTACTCCTTGAGCTTAAAGAAGAAGGAAAAATACAATGGCTCCCCTTTCTCTACTGAGTAATGATTGTAGCAAATTGAGTCTGGTATTCATTCATTCATTCATTCATTCAATCAAGCAGTCAGGCAGTCCATGAGTATTTTTGGAGCAGCCGATTGTGCCAGGGATTGTGCTGGGGATACAAAGACACAACAGGAAATGGCTCCTTCCTCCTTCATCATCTACTTTCTCTTCATTGGAAACATTTTATTCCCTCCAGATTCAACGGGAAAGACTTTCTGGAGGTCAGCGAGAATGGAGGCAAGAGTTGTCTCTTCTGAATGTATTCCTGCTCCATCTCGAATGCCTGTGCTCACCTGTCCTTCTGAAATCAGAACTGGAAGTGGACGGCACTTTTCCTATTACAGAATCCCCAAATTCCTGATGAAAGGAAACAGGTTCAGGACCCGTCTGTACTCTATTTTTGTTGTTGAGTCTTTTTTCAATCATATCCGACTCTTGGTGACCATTTGGGATTTTCTTGGCAAAGATAATGGAGCATCCTTTTTACAAATGGAAACTGAGGCAAGCAGGGTTAAGTGACTTGCACAGGATGACTCAGAAGTAAGTGACTGGGGCCAGATTTGACCTCAGGAAGATGAGTCTTCCTGATTCCATATCCAGTGCTTTAACCACTGTACCACCTGCCTGCTATCTGAACTATCTTTTGTTTGTGGTTATTTCATATTTATGGTTTATGGCTATATTATTTTTAGTATATGTCTTACTAATATGGATTCTAGACGACAGATAAATGAGTTTAAAATCATGTTATTTCAGAGTTGAAAGGAATCTGGGAGATCATGGAATCTATTCTCCTAAATTTACAGGTGAGGAAGGTGAGGTCGGAGGAATTACTATTGGGGTTGAGGATTGTCCATCCTTTTCCCCTCAGGCCACAAAGCCAGGCAAAGCTGGAAGAGTCCAGATCTCTTTACTCCCAGGCTAGGTCCCACCCTCCATCCCATCCCTCCCCATGGGTGCCTCTCAGATGTCTGCTGTCCGACATGCCCAAGTTCTACACTTGCCCCTAACTCTAGCCATCCTCGAGCAGGAACTTAAATGACTTTTGACTCTGGGCCAGTGAAGAAGGCTATATTTAGAGCCAGAGGACCCGGCTTACACTCTGGTTCTTCAGTTTCTACCAATGTGTCTCAACATCAGCCTCGACACTCTCTAGACCTCTGCTGCCCCTCTCTGTAAAAATGGGGGTAGGATTGGTCGGGTGATCTCCCGAGCCCCAGCCAGCTCTGAATCTTCTGAACCAATCAAGGAGCCACAAAAGCTGAAGAAGAGGAGCAAAACCCAAGCAGTAGCATCCTTGCAGTACATACTCAACCAACCCTTTCTGGTCCCCTGATCCGGTCAACCTCACCTTGTGTAAAGTTGAGGATGCCAACGCCATCTATGGTGCCGGCTGCAAAGCTGTAGCCAAGGGCAGGTTTACACGTCTTTGCCTAAAGGAGTGGTTTTCACCAAACAAGAAAGAAAAGTTCAGCTGCGTAAATAATTCCACTTATTCAGTGAAATAGGTATTTGTTAAGCACCTACTATGTGCAAGACACTGTGTAGGGAACCAAGAGAAAAAAAGAAAAGGCCGCCCATGCCTTCAAGGAGATGTAAATAAACAAATATAGATCATTTAAGAGAGGGAAGACAGAGAGGGAAAACCAAGAACTGGGAGAATCAGGGAAGTCTACCCTGGCATGTGGCTTCGGAGGTGACCCGTGATGGAAGGCAGAAGCTCTAAGATGGAGAATAAAGAACATGGGAGGGAGCCTGTGCATAGGCTTATGGGCAGGAGATGGAATTTGGGGTAGAATAAATTGGCCAGTTTATCTGGAAAAGGGTGAAGGAAGAGGAGGAATGTGTTCTCCAATACATATAAATGCTTTAGTAAACTTGGGAGAGTAGGAGGGAGCCTCGCTGGAGCATGAGGGCTTTAATGTCAAACTGAGGATCTTGGTTTTCTACTAAAGGGAATGAGAAGCTGGGGATGATTCTGGAATGTGGAGGTGATGGGTTGGACTCAAGCCTTAGGAAAGCAATTGTGGATGATGTGGTAGAGAGGAGGGAGTCTAAGAGACAAGGAGACCAGCTCAGAGGCTCTTGCCCATTCCAGGGCCTGAACTAGGATGGTGATGGGCATCGTGCATCTGCTGCTCTGCCTGGTTTCAGCTTGATGGTGTAATGGAGACAGCACCAGGCCTGGAGGCAGGAAGACTCATTTTCCTGAGTTCAAATCTTGCCTCAGACACTTCCTAGTTGTGTAGCACTGGTTACTTCACCGTGTTTGCCTTGGTTTCCTTATCTGTAAAATGGACTGAAGGGGCATTTAGGTGCCTCAGTGGACAGAGAGTCAGGTCTAGATATGGAAAATCATGGGTTCAAATCTAGCCTCAGATACTTCTTACTTTTGTGACCATGGTCAAGTCACTTAACCTTTATTGCCTAGCCCTTACCGCTCTTCTACCTTGGGACCAATACATAGTATTGATTCCAAGATAGAAGCTGAGAGTTAAAAAAAAAAAAAAAGTAATGATCTGGAGAAGGAAATGGGAAACCACTTCAGTATCTTGCCCAAGAAAATCCCAAATGGGGTCCCAAAGAGTGGGGCACAACTGCATGAGAACTGGTTTCAGCTCTAGGGCACAAGATGACCCTCAGAGGACAAGCTCATCACCTCTAGCCTCACCATGCTGCTGACTCAAGTTATGTTAACCCTTGGGAGGACCAAACTCCTGACCTACCTTGATGGAGGGCAGAGTCTGGCCGCTCAGATCACCCCGCTTTGCATTCGCTGGTTTTGGCATTTGCCTAACTAGGCCCCTCCTGGTCACCCCCTCACTTTCCTGCTTCTTCTTGTGTGTGGCCTCCCCCAATCAGACTGGGAGCTCCTTGAAGGCAAGAACTGTCTTTCCTTTTGTCCATTTTATCCCCAGCATTTAGCACAGTGCCTGCCACAGAGTAGGAATAGGCATAAATGTTTATTGGATTGGAAGGGAGATGGACAAGACTGGTTGGTTATAGAGGATGAGAGAGAACAAAGAATGCTGTGGTTGTTCGGTCACTCCAGATATGTCTGACTCTGGGACCTATTTGGGGTTTTCTTGCCAAAGACACTGAAGTGGTTTGCCATTTCCTTCTCCAGTTCACTTTTCAGATGAGGAAACTAAGACAGATGGGGTGAAATGACTTGCTCAGGGTCACACGGCTAGTAAGTACCTGAGGTCAGATTCGAACTCAAGAAGATGAGTCTTTCTGATTCCAAGCCCAATACCCTATATCCACTGAGCCCCTCAGCTATCAACTTGAGTGACTGGAAGGATAGAAATACTTTCAGTGGAGACAATGTGGAGAAGAGGTGGGTTTAGAAGCAAAAACAGCAAGTCCTGTTTTGGATATGTTGAGTTTGAGATGTCGCTGATACCTCCAGGTAGGGCTATCTAGCTGGCAACTGAGAGCAGAGGCTAGAGGTCAGGGGTGAGAGTAAGAGAGAAAACAGATGGGAACGTAGAGAATAGCTCAATATGGAGAAGCACAGGTGGATAGTCTACAAATATGCATGTATGTGTGTGCGTGTGCATGTGCATATGCATGTGTGTAAACACCCAAATATATATTATCCCTGGACGGAGGCCTCACGTACACACACACACACACACACACACACACACACACACACACACACACACACGAGGCCTCCGTCCAGGGATGACAATGAGATCTGATGAGATGACCAAGAGAGAAGAGGGGAGGGATGGAGCCTCCGGGGCCACCCACGCTCAGCACGTAAGAGACACCTGAGGGGCCACCAAGCGGGCGCCTAACTAGCGGCACTCACCGTGTGTGTGGAATTGAGCTGAACGGTGACGTCCGTCATGTTGACCCACTGGTGAGCCGCAGACAAAGGGCCTGTGATCTCCTGGGAGGCCGCGGCATACAGTTCCTGAAATACATGTGTGTGAGGGCAGCAGATCCATTCAGGGGCATTCAGTAAACATGCACTGTGTGTGCTGGCTCTGAGTTTGCCCTGGGCCTACAAGGAAACGATCCTTCTCTTCCTGAAACTTCCATTTTACTTGGGGAAGTGCATGGGCGCTGATCAACAAATACGCAGCGCTTATAAAGCAGCATGAAGCAACTTCAAGGGGAAGAGGGTGTTGAAATGGCGGGACCAGGAAAGGTCTTGCATGGGAGGTGGTTGGTGCCTGAGCTGGGCTTTGAAGAAAGCAGGGACTTTTCAAGATGGCGGCCAGGAGGGAAAAGACTCTGGGCATGGGGGCTGAGCCAAGACTAAGAGTGAAAGAAGACTGAGGAAGTCATCCTCGGCAAGAAGCACAGGACCCCAAAGCTGGAAACCCAAGATGGTAGACCACATCCTCCTTGTCTGAGAGAAAGGCCATAGGAGAAAGAATGCTGGGCTAGAATTCAGGAGTTAACCTGAGTTTGAACATTGGCTTTGACACAAGCTATCAATGTTAAGTGACTTGCCCACGGTCCCACAGCTAGGAAGTGTCTGAGGCCAGATTTGAACCCAGGTCTTCCTGATTCTAGGCTTACCACTATCCATTGTGCTACCTGGCTGCCTTAATCCTACATTAAATTAATGGATAAAAAAGCATTCAGCATCATGTTAGACATTGGGGACACAAAAACAAAGGAGTCAGTCTCTGTAATATCTCAAGGAGCTTCCATTTCAATGGGGAGAGAAAGCATCTAAAGAGGAAAGGTGGCCCAGGAAGAGAGCTGTGATGTGGGGTGTCCCAGGGAGGGAGAGTGCAGCCATTTCTGAGCCTGGTGGGATTCCTGGCATTCCAGCACTAATTTGACGGCTGTTTGCAGAGCAGAAGGTGAGAGGCAGGAGGGGGCTGGGGAAGGGGAAGTCTGCTTGGGCCCTGTCTCTGCCGCCAAGTGGTCTCTGGTCCATTCCCCTCTCCCACAGCTTCTGGGCAGATCTGGAAAGTGCTGATTCTCTTATCGTGGCTGAGCTCTTAATTACCCTGCTGTGGGGAGTGAAGTCATTCAGGGGCCTGGGTCCCTGCTGAGCTGGCTGATAGGAAGTGTGTGGGAAGCCAGCGAGGTCCCGGCTTACCTTGGCTTTCTGATAAATGGTGTCTCCTATGATCCGGGTGCTGTCAAACATGTCCTTCCCGGGGCCTGTGGCCATGCACATTTTGGACTACCAGGAGAGCAAACAAAACCAGGGCTAGTTACAATATAAAGAATCTCTGAAGGCCGGCAATATTAGAGACTAGGAAAAGCCATCAGATGGCCCCACGGTCTCTGGAAACCCCCAGGGCTGTTTTCTGCCCCTAACAACTCCCATGTACCTCCCTCCCATCCCACAACCACTTTTCTCTTTCTTTGTCAGAGAACAATACTGAAACTGCCAGGTCACACAGCACTGGTAAGAGAGCATATTGCAAGGAGAGAGGTCCTTCTTCTCTCTGAGGCCACGGGACCTTTGAATTTGTTCTTTTCTAGTCTCTGTGTCTGGAATGGAACCTCTTCAACTTGGCGAGTTCCCAAAGGTCCAGAGGGCTCCTTGACATTCCAGTGTTCCCCAGTCAGCATCCAAAGGAGCTTGGGGAGTGACCTTCAGGCCCCCAGCCCAATAGTTACTGAGGGATCCAACAGAAATACCACCATGGTATGTAAATCTGATGGGACCGTTGCCATGTAGGAACTGAGCAAAATTGAGCCTACTCTGCCCAGAGACTGAGATTATGGAGGGGAGAGCATGTCCCCAAAGGGGTAGGGAGAAATGTGTGTATGTGGGTCCTTGTCATGCCTTTGAAGCCAATATCTCTTTATAAAAGCTCATTTATATTTAGTGGTTAAATGAAACCAGGGCATTAGTCACAGGCCATTGGGAGAACACAGCCAGTGAACCCTCAAGCTGATGGCAGTAGAGAAAAGATACCCATAAAACTCCTCAGGGTTCCCCATGAACCTGAGAGGCAACAGTCAGAGGCCCAGCAGTAGAAGAGGGAGCCAGAGTGTGCCTCACCTCATTAGGAAAAATGTTGTAATAATCCTAACTATTCTTGGGATTTGGGGATGAATGGAGTTAGGGAGCAGGAACCATTGAGTGTCCAGGACTCTAAAGCCTGGGTCTGGCTAGAATGAGACCCGTAAGGACTTCCAACAGCCAGAAGTAGAGGGCAATGTGCAAGTGCACAAGTTTATAAAAGGCTACACTCTTGCCTACATCCACCGTGCCTGAACGAAAGGGAGGTCTGGACAGTAATACCAAGGGAGACGCTGATTAAGCATTTCCCATCCTTTACTGGGGAGTCTATTCGGTATTACCAGAGAACTATGACTTATGCCTGGTGGTGGTGTTATTGTAGGCAGAAGGTAGAGAAGAATTTTCCAAAGAAATTTGAAAAACTCACTCGAACCTGGAATTGGGGAAGGCCAAGCAACAGCAGGAACCGCGGGAGAGAAGACAAAGGAAATGTGGAAGGAGTGAAATCAAACAAACAAACAAACACAAAAGAGATAAGTTCACCAAAGATTACAGAAGCCCAAATCTCCAGAGCAAAGAAGAAAATGAAAAATAGAGAATCCAGCCTCACAACTTTTCAAAGTGCATCTTAAAGAAGCATAAACATTCTTTGCTCAGAAATCCTTCTGGGCAGCCTTAGGTACAGAGGAAGATGAACTCAACATTCAAGGAGACTTTACAGGTGGTATCATTGAGGTAAATTAGTAGAGAAGTTGGGAAAAGCAAAGGAATGAGTTTTTAAATTCATTTCTTTTCGATAACCTCGAGTTAAAGTAGATGCAGCCAAAGAGAGGGAGGAGAAATAGAGAGATACATAGATACATAGATGGATGGTAACATATGGAGAGTTGGATGGAAAGATAAATAAGAGATCAATAGATGATTAATGGATATGTAATATATAAATGGATGGATAGCCAAATGATTGGTGATCAATTGATAAATAATAGATAAATGGATGGATAGATAGATTATAGATGGATAAAAAGATACAGGCAGAAAGACAGACAGAGAGACAGACAGATAGATAGATGAACAGAGAGATAGACAGAAAGATAGATCGATAGATCGATCGATCCTTGGGCAGAATCACAATCTACCTTCATGCTACATTTCATTGTTCTGTTCTATACAAATCTGTTAGTTGGGATTTGTTTATTATTTATTTACATTTTTAATTGCCAAAAGCTAATAAAGTAGTGGTGGGATCCATCATGCCTATGCATGAACAAAAGATTTAATTAAATGCAAAATGTTGGCCATATGGCAAATCAAAACAACTCTGAGGTATCACCTCACACCTAGCAGATTGGCTAAAATGAAAGAAGGGGAGAGTAATGAATGTTGGAGGGGATGTGGCAAAACTGGGACATTAATGCATTGCTGGTGGAGTTGTGAACTGATCCAACCATTCTGGCTGGCAATTTGGAATCATGCTCAAAGGGCTATAAAAGAATGCCTGCCCTTTGATCCAGCCATACCATTGTTGGGTTTGTACCCCAAAGAGATCATAGATAAACAGACTTGAATGAAAATATTTATAGCTGTGCTTTTAGTGATGGCAAAGAACTGGAAAAGGAGGGCATGTCCTTCAAATGGGGAATGGCTGAACAAATTGTGGTATATGCTGGTGATGGAATACTATTGTGCTAAAAGGAATAATAAACTGGAGGGGTTCCAGATGAATTGGAAAGACCTCCAGGAACTGATGCAGAGCAAAAGGAGCAGAGCCAGAAGAACATTGTACACAGAGACTGATACACTGTGGTAAAATCAAATGCAAAATGGACTTCTGTACCAGCAGCAATGCAATGACACAGGACAATTCTGAGGGATTTATGGAAAAGATGCTGCCCACATTCAGAGGAAGAACTGCAGGAGAGGAAACACAGAAGAAAAACAACTGCTTGAACACATGGGTTGAGGCGGACATGATTGGGGATGTAGACTTGAAACTACCATATCAATGCAACTATCAACAATTTGGAAATAGGTCTTGATCAATGACACATGTTAAAACCAGTGGAAATGTGCATCGGCCATGGGTGGGGGGAGTGCGGGGAGTGAAGGGGAAAGTAGGAGCATAAATCATGTAACCATGTTAAAAATGAATATTAATAAATGTTTAAAAAAATGTTGGCCATATGAAAAAATAGGAATAATAACCACCATTGTCTGAGAGTGAAGTAGACCACCCATGGTGGCAGGTTCTCCTTCACTGGAGGTTTTTGGGCCAAGGCTGGGGAATCATTCATCAAGGTACCTGAGAAGGGATTCCTATTCAAATATCGGCTGGAACAGGTAGCCCACTGAGGTCCCTTCATATTTGGATATTCAGTGATTCTGTGAAAAGGTGAGCTATCATGTCTCCCCACCCCCACTTCTATGGGCCTTCATGTTTTCATGGTATAGGCATTCAATGAAATAGGAGAAAAAAATCTAATCTCACCCAGTGAATCACTGATGATTCATTTTGAGGACAAGCATATTCCAATAAGAAGTACACTAGACACTGGGGTGCTCTGCTTGTCATTCCACGATGGCCACCCAAACTGCAGACTACAAATGAAATGAATATCTGAGCACTGATGGGCTGTGCCGTGTCCACTACTTACCCCACCAATTGGACAAGAGCTGTTGAAGTTATCACATGACTCCCCAGTGTTGATGCAGTGAGGACCAAGGGTATTGGATGACACGTCCCCAAGATTCGATGAGGCGAAAGCAGCCACAAATGGTCCCTGGCAGAAGAGAAATCCCATTCCTTTTTTACGATTCCTTTTTTCCCATATAAGGAGCATTAACAATGCAAACAGCAGGTTCTTTCAGTTGCCTCTCTCCAAATCACTTACAAAAACAATAAAAGGACGAGGTGGTGAAGTGTTCTGGATACAGTCAAGTGTATGGAAATTCTCAGAGAGCAGGAAGTGTGAACACTCCCAGTCAGAATGTGGCTAATCTGTGTCATTTCCAAGTGGAAGACTTTTTATCTAAGGAGTCAGACAGAAATCTCCTGACACTGAAGACTAACAGCATGGGTAAATGCAAGATGAGTGGATGAACAGATAGATGGAGAGATGGATGGATGGATGGATGGATGGATGGATGGATGGATGAATGAACAAATGAAAAAGTTAAGTATTTACTATGTGGCAAACACTGAGCTGAACTCTGGAAAGAGAGAAAGAGCAAATGAATCAGCCCTGTGCTTAGTGATTTTTTCCAGGAGTTCAGACACTACTTGCACGCATGCACACACACACACACAAATTCACAGTCAACATCTGTGCTCCATTAGTCCCAGTGGGATGAGGAATGTTTCAGTTGATGAGATTTTTTTTCCCCTTCTGTCCCCTATTTGAGGGAGAAAGATGCTAACCATGAAAAAAGTGCACATGTAATAGAATTAGCAGACTTGGGTGATCTTAGAATCATCAGTTCAGAGTGGGTGGTGAAGCAGTGGAGTGCAATGTAAAGAGTGGAGAATTTAAAGGGTTTTTCATCTGAATTCAAATGCTGACTCTGCTTACAGATTACTTAAACAGCTTTGGGCACGCTCCTTGCCACTCTAATTAATTAACTCCTCCTAATGAAGGGTCAGACCAAATGGCCTCTGTGATCCCTTCTAGCTCTAAAGCTATGGTCCTGTGATCTTAGACTGATTTTGCTAAAGTGATGGTGATAGTGATGAGGACAATGATGACAACAGCCAGTATCTGGAGAGGCAATCCCTGGAGTTGCTAGTGCTGTGAACCTGGAGTGAGGCAGATCTCCAATTAGGGATTGGTCCCAGGGTGAAAAGAAAAAGGATTTCATTGGGAACCCAGCTTGGAACCAAGATATATCCCAAAGATTCAACTAGCAGAAGGTCCTGCCCCTCCAGTTTCTTATCCCATGAGTCCAAAGGGCTATTATTCATACTCATGCTTTCATTCTCTTGAGAGTCCTTTATCCTGCTGAGTCCCTTCCCTTCAGCCATGGGAGCCAAAAACTGGTGCTAATAGAGCTAGAGAAGTGCTGCTCCCTCTCCCACATAGGTGAAGGTTATTATGAGGAGAAGCGACTGTTTCCACTGCCAAGTTGAGGGAAATGTGGTGATTGGACCCATCCCTGCAATTGATATTCCAAACCATTGTTGGTTCTCACGCTGGCTAGACGCCCAGTATTGTTTGTACAGATCCATCATGCTATGCTTCGAGTATTCTCTACCCTCAACTAGCTGTGTGGCCTTTGGCAAGTTACCTACCCTCTCTGGGGTCAGGTTTCTTCACTTGTAAAATGAAAGACTTGGAGAAGGTGGTCTTTAAGACTCCTTCCAGCTCTTTAAGATGCTTATGTTTTAATATGCTGGCTTTATTCTACTGCCTCTAGCTTTTGTGGGAAGCTAATTATTAGGTATGTCATTGTTTCTATGGGAAAATTCATGCTGATAGCCAAATAAACAACTTAGAAGTTGTATTCTAGAATAACCTGCTTATTAATCCATGGAGGCCCGCATGGGTATTGAATTACCCCCTCACAAAATCCAAGTGGAAAGCTGAAAACCATTAAGAGCCGTCCATTTGGGAGTCAGAGCCGCTACGTTGGAATTCTTTATCATCCTTTTTCTTAGGGGAGCGATTGAATTGTTGACAACACATGCCATCTACAGATGGTCATAGGATAATTGACTGCGGAACTGGCAAGGACCTTGGAAGTCCATCGAACCCAAATCTATCATTTTACAGAGCAAGAAAATGTCACGCTCTCTGAGATCTTCTTCTGGGGATATTAATTCAGTCTTCTGAACCCTGTATGAAGAACAAGGATAATTCGAGTGATGTGGGCCAGTCACAATCCCTCCGGGCTTCAGTTTCCTCTGCTGTAAAAGGAGGATGTTGAACTAAAGGACCTCTAAGGCATCTCCCATGAACCTATGATTTGATAAATCTAAATGGATCCCTGAAAGTAGAAAGAAAATTAGAAGGAGCCTCACCTGTCCTGGCAAGTATCCTTTGTTCTTTTCTTGTTCAAACATGTAAGAGGCATAGCCAACATTGTCACTATTGACCAAGTGGTTGGTGTTGTTCATGCTTACTGGATGGATGGCAAACCAGCTGTGAAGAGCAAGAGGCCAGTGGTGAGCTATGGGCTCCAGAGTGGTCACTGTGCCAAGAGAGGTGGCAGCTGGACCTCCTCCCACCTCAGCAAGGACATAGAGAAGAAAGGGTCAACGTTTCAACATGGTGGCCACCACCACGGTGCCTTCACATTGTCACGTTCTCTTCATTAAGCACAATGTTTCTGAGAGAGTTTCATAAGAGGATATGCTGAGATTACAAAACCGCCTTTCTCATGAACGTTTGCTCATTATTAAAATGTTACGGAACAAACCCGGCCTCAGCCACTTCCAGCTGTGTGACCCTGGGCAAGTCACTTGACCCCCATTGCCCACCCTTACCACTCTTCCACCTATGAGAAAATACACCGAAGTACAAGGGTTTAAAAAAAATGTTATGGAAGCATGTGAGTTATCACTCTTGTTGTGATCAAAAGCATTGATTGTGTCTAATTCCACAGGGCACAGGGCCAAGGGCTAGCTGCAGAAAGGCACAGACCATTCCCTCCAAGGCATACACATATGCAAACTGTACAGAAAGCTGAATAAAATCAATGGGGAGAGAGAAAGAGAGACAGAGAGAGAGAGAGAGAAAGAGAGACAGACAGACAGACAGACAGACAGACAGACAGACAGACAGAGACAGAGAGATATCATAGGTATTCATATTTTAGGGGTGAAGGGCAGGAGCTTTACCCTGCTCTCCTGCCTTTGTAAGCACAGTGAATGTAACCTAACTTTTCCTTTCACAATCAAGGCTTTGAGGACAGCTAGGAGGCTCAGTGGATTGAAAGCCAGGTCTAGAGATAAGAGGTCCTGGGTTCAAATTTGGTCTCCCATACTTTCTACCTGGGTGACCCTGGACAAGTCACTTAACCCCCATTGCCTAGCCCTTACCACTCTTCTGCCTTGGAACCAATACACAGTACTGACTCTAAGACAGAAGAAGGGGTTTAAAAAACAGTCAAGATTGTTATGAGAGAAACCTCCAGATCTCTGTTCAGAAGATGAGTTACTATTATTCAGTACTGAGAAAATAAAAAGGGTAGGGTGTGGGGCTGGCCATAAACCATGCCTTGGATTCACACGATCAAAGAATTTCAGAATTGAAATGGTGCTCAGTGACCCTCCAACCCTTACATGAATGATAATCTACTTTCTAACATTCCCAATAAGCAGCTGCCCAATCTGTGCTTGAAGACTTCTAAGGAGGAACCCACTAACTCCTAGAGCAGCCCATGACTCTTTGGTGTAGAATCCACAGTTAGGAATTTTCCTTACATCAAACCTTGGCTTTTGTCTTTGTAGTTTCTACCTGGTTTTCCTAAGTCTGCCCTCTGGTGATAGTAAAGGAAGGAGAAAGGAGTGGGGAAAGGGGAGAAAAGAAGAAGGAGGGAGGGAAGGAAGGAAGGAAGGAAGGAAGGAAGGAAGGAAGGAAGGAAGGAAGGAAGGAAGGAAGGAAGGAAGGAAGGAAGGAAAAGGAAGGGAAGGAGGGAGGGAGGGAAGACTTATTAAGCACTTATTATAGGTCAAGCACTATGTTAATTACTAAGGATACGAATAGAAAACATTAGTCCGTACTCTCAAAAAACATACTCCTTAAAATGACACACATGAGCCATAGCACAGATAAAGAGGCCCAGAAATCCTAAGGATGCTTCAGCAGGGCAGATGGCAAGCCCCAAAGATGTAGAAGAATCAGCCTAAACATTCTGACATTGAATAGGCTTTCAGTTTCTTGAAGACAGATGTCCTGTCTCTTGTCTCTTCTGTTTTATGCTAAAATTCCTAGTTCCTTCCAAAAGTCTTCTCATGGCATGNTCTCTAAATATATATATATATATATATGCATATATATATATATATATATCCCTCTGTCTCTGCCTCTGTCTCTGTCCCTTTCTCTCTCTGTCTCTCTCTCTCTCTGTCTCTCTCTCTCTCTGTCTCTCTCTCTCTCTCTCTCACACACACACACACATGCACACATACCCCATGTCCTCATTCAATGAAGCAAAACAGAAATGAGGAGAGCCTCTGCTTTGAGCTCAGGACAAGGGATTTTCTTGGTAAGTCGCCCCTCTGATACTTCCTAACCCCCCAGTTCTCAGAATCTAAGTTCCTCGATCAATATTTTATGCAATACCTAAATTTGGAAAATCATTTACACTTCTCTGCTGCAAAATGGGGGCAGCACTGTTCCCCAAATTAAATAAGAAATAGTACGTGGCATTTGAATGTCTCTCCTGTCTCTTGTGTTGCTTGGTATTCACAGAGCAAACCTGTGGCAACCCCAGAAACCCCTAATGAGGAATCATGTCATAGGAACAGGCTCATAGCGGACTGGAGAAAAAGGCGTTGTGATTCATGTGTCGCACGAACAATTTGAACAAACAACGTCACCGAGTCAGAAAACATTCATCCAATTAAAAAGAAAATCAAGGTTTAGGTGGGAGATGAAAATGGAGCATTGTTGATTTAGAGCCAGACAGGCTCTGAAAGGTCATGGAATCCAATCCTTTCATTTTGCAGATAAGGAAACTGAGACCTAGTGAGACAAAGTGAATTCTCCTAGGTCACCTGGGTCGAAAAAGTTGTAGTCAGAATTTGAATCCAGGTCCTTTGATTCTAAACCCAGCAGTCTTTCCACTATATCAAGCCATTTAGTTTAATCCTCCCATTTTACAGAGAAAGAAACTGAGATCCAGAGAGAATAAGTGATTTGCCCAGGGCCACTCATGGAGTAAGTTTAGAGGGGGGATTTGATCCCAGGTCCTCTGATTTCTGGTCCACTACTTCTACCCCAAGGCGTACTGCTTCCTATCAAGGACCTACCAGCTTAAGAGCAGGCTGTCCACCAAAAACAAAATCTTGAAACACCAGAACAGTGAACCAGCGTCCGAGGCAAGAACTGAAGCCAGGTGAGAGCTCTGAGGGACCTGAGGAAGTCACTTCATTTCCCTCTTTGCATTTCTCTCAGTTGCAGAAGAGGTGCCATCCGCACCAAAGGCTAGATGTTGCACCCCCAAAACTCTCCTACAGGGCTCAGATAACTGAAGTGGAAAAGGAGCAAGAAGAGAGAGGCAGCCTCCAGGCAGCCCAGCGAAGGAAAAGGGAATCTGGACCATCCTGGCCTTTCTTGGTATCCCCAGGGTTTAGCCTAGTCCTTGGCCCATGGTAAGTCCTTAATAAATGGTTGCTGATTGGCTGATGGATTCATTTGGACTGAACTGCAGTTCCAGGCCCAGCTCTCACACCAGGGCACTCTGTGCAATGAGCCTGATCAGGTCTTTGAATCTCTCTCAGCCTCATTTTCCTTGTCTGTAAAAGGCAGGCATCGGGCTCTGGGGTTCTTTCCAGGTACATTTTCAGTCCTTTCCCCTCCCAGGAGCCATCCTGGATGATACTGGAATGTCCTTCTGATTCTAAAATTGGACATTTCTTCCACTCTACAAACTATGAGTGGCCCAGTGGATAGAGCCCTGGGCTTGGAATCAAGAGCACCCATCTTTGTGAGTTCAAATCTGGCCTCGGACACTTACTAGCTGGGCGTCTCTGGGCAAGTCACTTTGCCCTGTTTGCCTCAGTTTCCTGGAGAAGAAAATGGCAAACCATTCCAATGTCTGTCAAGGAAACCCCCAACAGAGTCATAAAAGATTTAATACGACTGAATAACAGAAAAATAAACTGCCATTGAAGTAGCATCTCTGAAACCCATTAAATTGTGACCTGCTGGAGGGCAAGGATGGTTTTTTTCTCTTTCTGTATCCCTTAGTGCCTGGCACATAGTAGGTGCTTCATAAATGTTTATTAACTCTAAAGCAGAGAAAGAGAGATGTGAGACTGGCCATCAGAAACTGGCTGAATGAAGTGATGAGCCCCAAGCTTCCAGGAGGAACAATCCTCAGCTGCCTGTGATGGGAGTCAGAGAGTGCAGAAGAGTCTCCGTTCAGGGAAGGGCCATGAGTGGGGCTGGCCATGGCCTCTGTCCTGTGGGGGTTAACCCATTCACAGGCTGTTTGCCATTTTCTCCTCCAGCTTGTTTTCCAGATGACAAAACTGAGGCAAACAGGGTGAAGCAACTCGGACCAGAAGGCTTACAGAGAGGAGGCTTAATTTTTTTTAGGTTTGGATTAATGTTGCATCATTAGCTTTGTCGAACATGATGCCGCCATCATCCTAATTATCCCAATGACTAGTCAACAAATTAGAGGCTCGAGTCTATTTGCCAACTTGTGGGATCTGGAAGTGGGCAAAGACCATTCCATTTTTGAATATATTCCTTAAGTTTGGGGAATGCCTAGTGCTCGAGAGGCCATTATTTCATTCGTTCTCCGCTTTATTCTGCCCAAATGGTCAGCTTCCTTGTCTGTTCATCTTTCAGCATTGCTATCTGCTCAGGCTAAAGACAACAGAACTATTAGAATCCACAGCAGTCCAGTCCTGAGAGGAAGACATTGAAAATCGCTAAGCTCAGAGCTTCCTCGCTCAACATTTCTGGGGAAGACGGCAATGGCATGTGGCGGGGAGCCGGCAGAAATCCAAGCTCCCTCCTCAATTTCTTTCTATTCTTTTAAACCCTCGCCTTCCATCTTAGCATCAATACTGTATGTTGGTTCCAAGGGAGAAGAGCAGTAAGGGCTAAGCAATGGGGGTTCAGTGACTTGCCCACCGCTAGGAAGTGTCTGAGGCCAGATTTGAACCCAGCCCCTCCTGTCTCTAGGTTTGGCTCTCAATTGACTGAACTACTTCCTCATCATTTTCCAACTCTTATTACCCTCTGATCCTTTTCCAGAGAAAGTCTAGTAGCTCTAGTGTTGCTCCAAGAGATGGAAAAATCTGGGCTCAAACCCACCTCTGATACTTGTTAAGTGTGCAACTCTGGGTAGCTTGATTCACATCTGAGCCTCAGTTTCCTTATCTGTAAAATGGGGATAATTATACCTGCATGACTTAGCTCCTAGGGTTAATGAAAGGGCTAAAAAGAACCTATAGACCCTCTAGTCCAGGGATGGCACCCCTTTTAGAGACCACATGCAATGCCTGGCCCCAGCACCCCAGATTGTGTGCCATATCCCGCATCCCCCAGAAACCCAGTGCCGCATCCCCCCCTTGCCCCAGATAGGAGAGGGAGAGAAGGAGGGGAGTGGCTTGAGCGTTTTGCTCAGGGGAGGGAATAAGCACTTCCACTGGGCTGCTGGGCAGAGGCATGTGGAGAGGAGGTGGGGAGGGGGAAAGGGAGCGGCTCTGCCTGAGTCCCTCTGCCTTTCTAGAAACTAACTGGTGTACGTGCCGTCTTCGGCACACATGCCATAGGTTCGCCATCAAGACTCTACAAGGAATCTTAATTCGGGGTCCATGGACCCCCCGAAAGGAGTCATGGAAAGTACTTGAACCATGGCCTGGCCTTAGATGGGGGGAAATTCCAACTTCAATCTCATTACCCCTAACTGAAATTTGGCATTCCCTTCAATTACTTTAAAGCATAATTCTGAGGAGGGATCCAGAGGCTTCACTAGATTGTCATGGAGGTCAGCCTGCTGCCATTTACTTATTTACTGTGTGCCATAAACTATGCTAAGTGCTGAAGATATTTTAAAAAAGGAAAAAAGGAAAAAATAGTCCCTGCCTTCAAGGAGTGCTCATCCTAACAGGCCAGACAACATGTAAATCACTATGTATATAGAGGATAAATTGGGGGTCATTGCAGAGGTTAAGGCACTCACATTAAGAAATCCTGGGGGGAGAGGGGCAGCTAGGTAGCTCTGTGGACAGAGAACAGGTCTAGAGACCAGAAGTCCTGGGTTCCAATCTGGCCTCAGACACAGCCTTCAAGAACCCACCTCTGTGCTCCTCAGGTAGGACTTCAATGAACAATAGCCTTGAAATAAACTGGACCCAATAGTGCAAGAAACTGAATTTTCTAAGCTTGGCCCCAAACCTGATCCAAACACTAGGAAAGAATGATTTCTTGCTCTCTCTTTCTCCTCAGCCCTCTTTCCTTTCGAGGTGACGTTTGAATGGAGAAAAACAGCCCATCCCTCCATTATTGTTCCAACACCTGCTCAGCCTGTACCCTGAAGCTCCAAAAGGAAAAAACAATCCAGAGACTAATAGAGGCCATGTTCTACCAGTCCCTGGAGCAGGAAGTAGGAAGCAACCAACACCCAGAGCTGACAGCATGAGAAATGTCCATTGCTCTTGCAGTCTCCTGAGAAAAATTTCTGCCTTGCCTCAAGAGACAGAGATAATGGAATAGAAATTCAACCCCCCTCTCTCTGCCACTCCAATCAGGGAAACAAGTCTTCAACTCTTGGCCCAGAATAAAGAACCCCAGGGAGGAGCTTCACTCAGCAGATAAAGCCAACCTTTCTCCCTGGCTCCTTCAAACTGGATTGAGAATAGAGTTGAAGGGGGACCCCAGGGTCAAGCCCAAGCTCTGCTGATTAACCAGCTTTGTGGCCTCGGGGGAAGCTCATCACCTGTCTGGGCCTCAGTTTACCTGACTGTAAAATGAAGGTTGCACCTAGACCTCCCATCTCCAGACATAGCTCTTTATCCACTGAGCCACCTAACTGGCCCCAATGGAATGATTTTTAAGATAAAATAAAATCTAAATGGGTTCAAAAAGTAAAAAATAAAATGGAAGTAAGCAATAAATAAATCTACCTCGTCTAGGCTAAGGCAGTGTGTGCTAGCCCTGGAGTAGCTGAATTACCGAGCAACAAAGGGCTCTGTTTTGTGCTCCCGGAACAGCGCTAAATAGATCCAAAGAATGATCTTGATGGAGCCATGAGAGACAATAGCAGGAGCCTATTATTCAGAGTACCACGTGCTGGGCAATAGAAAGAAGGGAAAGCAATCACCAGGGCTTGGGAGCAGGCGGGAAAGCCGGGCTCACCCCAGCCGACCCTGGAGCCTCCCTCCACATTCCTCATAGAGTGTATAAAATGGAGGGAAGAACATCTGGTGGCTCTTTGGGCCTCTTTAGCAGCTCATCAACGAGCCCAAGATGAACAGAAGAGCTTAGCGCGACACGGTCTCAGCCATCGAACAAAGGGCTCAAAGACGCTGGTTAACGCGTTGGGGGGATGCCCTGCCCAAGGACCCAAGGCAAGGAAGTCACTTCCTCTCTCTGTGCCTCAGTTTACACATTGGTAAAATGAAGGAATGATCTTGTACTATCGACCCCTCGGAATTGTACAGAAGATGAAACGAAATAAAGTATGTGAAAGTTCTTTATATCTACGAAGTACTCCATGGGGTCGAGGAAGGAGCACGGAGCCCTGCGTGACACAGAATAACCCTAATGACTGCCACGGGCACAGTGCTTGATGGTTTGCCCATTGTTTAACTCAGATGTTCCCCTCTAAAGCATGGATGCTGCCAGAAGTCGAGATGACACAGATGACTACAAATAGAAAACCCCACTTGGCTCTCCGGGGTTCAAGGAAGCTAAAGAAAAAGGAGCCATTTTTGTTTGTCTTCTTATATAGGGTGGGTCTCCCAACCTTCACCCAACTGGGAATCCAGCAGTTACTCTGGACCAGCCCTGCCACTGACTGGCCCCAGAAGCTTGGACAGGACATACGTTTCCCCATATATCTTATTTCCCAGCCAGCTGCAGCCATTTAGGGCTTCTTTGACTTTACCATCATGCCTCTTTGGGCCACTATCACGCCCACCATCCTTGTCCCTCTGCCCTTTCAGCTTTCTTTTAGGCATTGTCTTTTCCCATTAGATTATAAGCTCCTGGAGGGAAGGGATTATTTTTTGTTTAATTTGGCATGCAGTTGGATGGTGAAGCCATAGAGACAGCCTTTCAGTTGCTGTTCACTCCTCTTCGGTTGTGTCTAACTCCTCGTGGCCCCATGTGGGGTTTTCTTAGCACAGATCCTGGAGTGGTTTGCCATTTCCTTCTCCAGTTCGTTTTACAGTTGAGGAAACTGAGGCAAATAGCTAGTTAAGTGTCTGAGGCCAGATTTGAACTCAGGAAGATGAGTCTTCCTGACCCCAGGCCTGGAACTCTATCGACTACTCCAGCTCACACCTCTGGTCTTTCAGTAGATATAGCTGGTAGCTAGTAATAATCATTGCTAACAAAGCCACAGCTCCTTAAGGTTGGCAAAGCTTTTCCTATCCACGTATCACCTCACTTGACCAGATGCTGAACTAATGCTGCCAATGGACAATGAGCCAGGCCCAGAATGCAGGAAGAGGAGGAAGAGAGAGGGCGGATGATCCGTGGGATTCTAATGCCACCAAGCCCCCTTGGAGCTAGGGCTCATATTTGCACAGCAATATTCTTTTTTTTTAAACCCTTAACTTCGGTGTATTGGCTCCTACGTGGAAGAGTGGTCAGGGTGGGCCATGGGGGTCCAGTGACTTGCCCAGGGTCACCCAGCTGGGAAGTGTCTGAGGCCGGATTTGAACCTAGGACCTCCCGTCTCTAGGCCTGACTCTCCATCCACTGAGCTACCCAGCTGCCCCCCACAGCACTATTCTTCAAATGAGGCACATAGGTGCTTCATAAACACTTGTTCTTTCATTCAGGAAAAGCTTTTTTCTTTCTACCCAAATATGTATGCATTTCTTATACCAGAAAGCAAACACTAAGTGACCAAATATGTCTTCCTTTTTTGCTGTGGGAAAACTTCAAGAACCCAACTGGGTGTCCAGCTGGTCTATGAGAGAAGCCTGGGTCAGGATCCCAAGAGCAAGTAGATATCTGTGTCCTTTCGAGGGCATCTCTTCGGGGGGAAGGGGAGGTGTTTCTGTCTTATGTTCCTTGAACATAAAAATATTGAAAGGAAGGTGGGGTGACAATATGAAGGGAGGGAAGAAGAAAGAAAATGGGAGGAAGGGGAAAGAGAGGAAAAGAGGATGGGGAAAGCTAGCACATCAAAGAAGAGAAGAGGAGACCGAAGAAGAGAAGGGAGAAGAGGGGAAAGGAGAGGGAGGGGAAGGAAGGAAGGGGGAAGGAAAGAAAAGGAAAGGAGAGGGAGGGGAGGAGAGAAAAAAAGAGAATAAATACAGCTTAAATTTTTCATTTTGATCTCAATGATCCACTAGTTTGGCTAGATTCCTAGGCACCAAGAGACCATCTCACACTTTTCATCTTGCAAAGAAGGAGGATCTTTCCAACATAATTATGCCTGATTTTTTAAAATGGTACCTGAGCAATCCCAGATCTTCTCCATTGATATCCACCATCTTCAGGAGCAGCATTTCCTTATCCGTGTTGCCAGAATACCTAGTGAGCAAAACAGAGCAGATGGTCAGTTCATTCCATCCCCCTTTCGGAGATGAGTGGCCCAGCGTTGGATTTCTCCTGCCTGAAAGGACTGAGTATTGTGTGTTGACAGTTGAGATTCTGAAGATCTCATGGTAGGAGTTGTAGCGGCGGCGTATAGGACGAAGGCCCCCAGCCTGCACAGGGACCCCATTTCTTGGTGTCAGAGCTACACCTGGTGACTGGTGGGTCCATGCTCTAAAGCACCAGCTTTTGTGAAAATAGACAGAAAGATACACAAATAGATGTAGATATTGATATATAAAATGGCCTTTGAGCCCCACAATAACCTTGTAAGATCTACCTAGAATCATCATTGCCCCATTTTGAAGAAAAACGAACTTGGTAGTCTACAAGGTAGTCCAGAAGAGGCTTCCGATCCTGCCCCATCCAGGAGAGCAGAGTGTACCCAAATGAGCATCTTGCTATTGTCCTGTCAGTCGCCACCTCCGCCTGCCCTGGAAACACTCGTCACCCCAGTACTACCGCTGCTGCTGGAAAGGGCATGACAAGGAATGCCCAAAGGCTCCACTCTCCATCCCTTTGATCACCTAGAAAATTCCCTTCTCTGGCCACCACTCCTACCCTCGCCTTGTGTAACCCTCTCAAAGAGCAAGTCCTCACCGCCGCAGAGCGCGCTAAGCAGCACCCGAGCATCCTAGCGGCAATATTGCCCCGTGATCAGCTGTGAAAACTTGGCTGCTCTCAGCAAGGCAGTGATCTGGAGCAATCCTGAAGGACTCAGGACCGGGGAGGTTCTCCACCTCCACAGAAAGATCTGCTGGACTCATCTTTCACATCAGCGTATCTACGGTTTTATGGAGGGGGTTGGGGTTATGGATGACTTTGTTTCCATGACAATAAAAATGAATTTTTTTAAAAAAGATCATGTTTTATAGCAAAACCAAAAAAAGAGCAAGTCCTTGAGGATAAGGACTATCTCCCGTTTGTCTTTGTCTCCTTTGTACCTAGCTCAGAGCCTGGCACATGGCGTATGTGGCCAGTAAATGCTCCATAATCAATTGGACTCTAGATTAAGGGACCTGCCCATCAGGGGCAAAGGTAGTAGGTGTCAGAGATGGGATTTGAACCCACCAAGGTCTTCCAGACTCCAGGCCCAGGAGGGTAACCACTAGAAGCCAATCTTCTGAAGTTTTATTAAGACAAAGAATCCCATTTGACAATTTGCCACCCCTGGGGAAATGGCCTCCTTGATTTCTTAGCATTTCCATTTTGTCCTTAGGGTACAAGGACGCGTTTCCCTGCACGATGGCAGACGGAGCTGTTTTTTCCATATTTTTTTCTCTATGATTTATGTCCATGTACCAAATTTATTGACCAAAATTTTAATTATAGGATATGCCCATCAGAAGACATTTCTCCAGTGACATTTGTGTTGAGAAAATAGGTTGACCTACAAATCAGGCTTAAAGCTTGTCTTCAAACCCTTTTAGAGTATTCCAGACCTGATTCATCTGTCAACTCTTGGGAAACTGGTATAAGACATTCGGGAAATGCCAAGGAGTCATTCTGTGGCAAAACCCGTCACCTCCCTGGCTCATTACCCTCTTCCAAATTAGAATAAAAGAATTCTCTTCCTGTACTCCAGGCAATTGGGAGCCTGACCTCTTTCCACACTGTATGTATTCACACTTTCTTCCTCCTCCTGTTCTCCCATTACTGGCCTTTCTGAATGTCTAGGCAGTGGGGCAGCTGGGTAGCTCAGTGGATTGAGAGTCAGGCCTAGAGACGGGAGGTCCTAGGTTCAAATCTAGCCTCAGACACTTCCCAGCTGTGTGACCCTGGGCAAGTCACTTGACCTCCATTGCCCCCATTACCCACCCTTACCACTCTTACAGGTAGGAGCCAAAACACAGAAGTTAAGGGTTAAAAAAAATGAATATCTAGAGAAAAGGATTGTGGATTTGTGTATGCGTGTGTGTGTGTGTGTGTGTGTGTGTGTGTGTCTTAAACATCCATGCATGCTTCCTCGTTCACTCTTCTTTTTAAACTCTTATCTTCTGTCTTTGAATCAATAAGTTTTGGTTCTAAGGCAGACGTAAGTGGCTTGCTCAGGGTCTCATAGCTAGGTTGTGTTTAGGCCAGATTTGAACCCAGAACTTCCTCTCTATCCACTGAGTCCCCCAGATACCCCCTCATTCACTCTTTATTCTGGTTTTCTCAAATGAGTATTGTAACATGGAAAATGGAAGGGTGGAATTCCAATTCCACCCTTCCATTTTCCATGTTACAGTATTGGCTAAAAAAATTGGTGATATTAAGACTGAAGAGGAGAAAATTCCAAGGAAATGTCACAATCTTTAGTGTCAAGGATCAGAAAATATAGGATGGTCAACTCAGAAAGGAACTCTTAACCTGTACTCTGTGGATTCTATTTCAATATCACTGAATCATAATCCTTTGTCATCCTGCGTATTTTATTTTATGTATTTGAAAGCATTCTTCTGGGAAGGGGCCTATAGGCTTCCCCAAACTGCCCGCTCATAAAGGGAAAGGGTCAAGAGCCCAGGATCTAGAGCTGGAAAGAACCTTGGAAGCCTTCTAGTCCAGACCATTCATTTCCCATAGAAGACTAAGAAAAGTCAAAGTGGCTTGCTGGAGGTGACATAGGTAGGATTTGAACTCAGTTCCCCTCACTCCAAGATCCAGTTCTGTTTCCACTAATAGAACCACACTGCCTCTGGCTTTTCTCAGCCAACTGAAAATGGAATGACAGCTTTTAAGCGGGGGATCCAGAACCATTCACCAAGGAGGCTTCTTTGCCACCAGACCAAGCAGCCAATTAACCAACCAATAAACATTCCTCAAGATCTCCTTCTATGGGCCAAACACTGGGCTGGTGCTGGGGATGCCGAACCAGAGAATGGAACCATCCACTCGACGGGGGCCTCTTCTAACAGGGAGACCACAAGCACACACATCCAGGGGAAATATCAAGAAAATAAGGCCAGGATCATGGGGGAAAGAGGCTGCTCGTGGTTAGAGATCAGGTAAGACTTCATCCAGAAGGTTGTGCTTGACTTGTGTCTTGAAGGAAGAGAGCAATTCTAAGAGGAGGACCTGAAGAGGGAATGCATTCCAGGCCTGGAAAATGGTCAGAGCAGAGACCCAGAGATGTGGGGGGACAGAGGGGGTTAGTATCACCTGTAGGGAGGGAGAGAAGGGGGAAGAAGGGAAAGAAGGCCAGTGTAACTAGGCTGCTGCATGCAAGAAGGGGGAAATTGTCCACTGCGGTTGGATCCAGGTCATGGAGAGCTTTAAAGGCAAACAGAGTAGATCAGACATTCATAGAGGCCTCAGGGCAGCCATCGTGTGTTTGCTAGACTCTTAGAGTTAGTTGGTCTTTAGTCCTCCCAGTTTCCCCCTTTCCCCCTCACCTGTCTCTCTCAGATTGTGGATTCTGCAGGTAAGAATAAGGACTCCGGTTGATCTGGGCACCTTCCACGTTGCCCCTGTTGATAAAAATCTTGCCTGGTTTCATGTTTTGATGGGCCTGGTCAATGCTCTGGGGATGCAAAGAAGAAGACATTGTATTAACAATGACAGGAAAGTGATAATAACTCACGTTTCCAGAGTACCTGAAGCTTGCAACCACACCCTTTCCTTCCAGAACACTGGAAGGGAGACAGAGCAAGTCTTGCTTTGCCTCCATTTTACAGATGAGGAAACTGAGATCTGGAGGACTTTAAGAAATCTGATCAAAGTCACACAGCTAATTAGCAGCAGTGTTGGGCGGCTCCAGCTCAGGACCTCTGAGGCGAAAACAAGTTCTTTTCTCCTTCACCAAGAAATGCCCTCATGACAACCCCATAAAGCTGAGACCAAAAGAATTAGTCTCCCCCATCACCAGCCAATGAAACTGAGGCTCAGGAAGGTGAAGTGACTGAAGATACAAGGACTGAGGGAGAGGCTGAAAGTGGACCTCACATCAAAGCTCCCCCTGCTCACCTTGAAGTGTAAAAGGAAAAAAGCCTTTACCTTTGGATTCGAAAGCATGCTCAGAAATGGCGTCTGACATAGGGAACTGGGTCATTTGGCCTCAGGAGGAGGTTGTAGGGAAAGTCACTTTCTGGGCACTGATACCTTCCTGCCATAGGCACACACACACTCCTCTAGCCTCATTGCAGGTGTTCTATTTCCCATAAGATACTCAAGCTCTTTAAAGCAGCAACTTGTCTAGTTTGCATCTGTATCTTCAAGGCTTGGCCCAGGGTCTAGCATCCAGGAAGTTCTTATTAAATGTTCACTTTCTCTCCCTCTCTATTTCTCTCTATTTTTCCCTATCATCTAGAATCTACGGATCCTTCTATTTATCTATCCGTCTACCTATCTAGCCTTCCATCTATCCAATCACCTACCCATCCATCCACCTATCTATCCATCTATCTATCTAGCCTTCCATCTATCCATCCATCCATCTATTTATTCATCTATCTAGCCTTCCATCTATCCATCCATCCATCTATTTATCCATCTATCCATCTATCTAGCTAGCCTTCCATCTATCCATCCATCCATTTATCCATCTATCTAGCCTTCCATCTATCCATCCATCTATTTATCCATCTATCTATCTATCCTTCCATCTATCCATCCATCCATTTATCCATCCATCCATTTATCCATCTATCTAGCCTTCCATCTATCCATCCATCCACCCATCCAGCCATCTATCCATCTATCTTCTATCTAGCCTTCCTTCTACCTATCTTTTATCCATCCATCTCTGAAGGATGATGTGGCTTTATTGAGCTTCCTTCAGCAGCTGATGTGATGGCTTTAAGTCCCCAGAATGGAGCCCCATCAGTAAGAAGTTGAAATCCAATGAAGATACTAAGTGCTTATTTTGTAATCACCAAGCTATCATATGTTTATGGTAAGGAACACCCCCATAAAGAAGCTAGGTGGCACAGTATACTCTTGGGACTGGAATCAGGAAGACATGTTCAAATCTGGCCTCAGATACATACTAGCCATGTGACCTTGGGCAAGTCATTTGATTTCTATTTGCCTCCATTCTTCACCTATAAAATGGGGCTAATAAGAGCACCTGCTTCTAAGAGTTGTTGTGAAGATGCACTGAGATAGCATGTATAAAGCTGCAAACTTTAAGATACTCTATAGATTGTGATACTGGAAATTTGGAAGTCCTTGAACTAATTTTGAGGTCCCTGACCTAAACTTCAACGTTTAGGGGTCTTTCAAACTACATTTCCCATGATTCCTGGCTCACATAATGATGTAGACAGTTACGTAATGACGTGGACCAGAGGTTAAAAATGAGGGGCTGGGCTTGAACTGTCTCTTTCCTAGCTGAAGCAGCATAGTGGCAGAGGTAATGGTGGGTTTTTCAAAATGACTCTTAATATGGCACATGGCTTCATTTTTCTAATTACTACCAATAAGTCCTTTAAAACCCTAATATTTTTATATCTATCCTTTTATATCCATTTTATTTCTTACAAGATAGAGAACAAGTCTTTGAGTTAGAGTCAGAGGACCTGGGTTCCAATCACAAATATGTGATTTGTCACTAATGAGATGTGTGGCCCTACACAGATCACTTTCTGGGCCCTGGTTTTTTCCTCTTTAAAATGAGGAAGCTGGCCCAAATCATCTCTCAGTTTCCCTCTCCCCCTCCCCACTTTGAGGTTGGGCCTATAATTTCACCAATTTGTGGAGAACTTCCAGTATGGAAATATCTCTCCATCTTTACAGATCAGCAGCCATCATCAATCACTTAAAGTCTTTGGGAAGGGGGGGAATGGGGGAAAGAAAGGAATAGGAGAGAGGACCCAGGGTAGGGCATTCTCCCATAGCCCTTCACCTACCTTCATGATGCCTTCTACAATGAACTCAAAAGTCCTTTTGCTAAATCCTCCACTGGATAGCACAAAGATGGTGTACTGGAAATAGCCTGCAGGCCCCGAGTGCGTGTGAGTGCCACTCAGAACCACGTTCTCCTGGGTGTACAGGCTGCCATATTTGCTCTGCAGTCTCTTTAGCACCTTCAAGGAAAAAGCACAGCCACAGGACGGGGATGTATCACAAATGGACCATCGCGGGTTTCAAGTTTGCATTCTCAGCCCCCCAAATTGGAAATCCTGAAGAATCCTTCCATTTCCCCTTGATGTGCCCAAACCACCCAGCTCTGCAGTGGAAGAGGGAGTGCCACTTGGCATTCAGGCCCTGCAGATCCAGTCCTATACATAAGAGGAAAAGTTCCTGAAATTACTGAGATGGGGGGTGTGGGGCTCAAAAATAATCCTTGAAGATACTATCTGCTGTTGCTTTGCTCACATAATCCCATGGGGTGGAGAAGATCATTGTCATCATTTTCCAGTTGAGGAAATTTTGGCCAAGGAAAATTAAATGACTTGCTCAAGGTCACACATCTTGGAAGTATGGGAGTTAGGGCTAGAGCCTAGGTCTTTGGGCTCCCAAACCAAGGCTCTTACCATCATACCAACCTATCTCTTCATGGCCACACTTTTAACTGGTCAACTAGCCAGTCCCTAGTCTTTGAGACAAGTGAGCAAAGGAGCTCCACCGTGAGCATCTTTCGTTTCTTTGTTCTTCAATTTCATTCTCTCAAATAGTGAAACGTCTTCCTGTTCTCTCTCCAAAACTGGCCTGCTGCATGAGGAGAATTTTCTCTATGCTAAGGCAGTTCAACTGCTTGAGGCAGGTTCTTGGCCAGGAGTCCTGAAGCTGCAACATTCTTTATATGGAATATTATATAGCGAATGAAATGTTCATGCCTTGGAGACAGGCTGAGAAAAGGTTCCTTGGGAGCACAGGACTTTGGGGGAGCATTAGGGCAAGCTTGCCCTAATGGACCCTATCCACTGAAGTGAAAGGACTTGAAGAGAAAAGACCCAAGTTCAAGTCTTGGCTCTACTGCTCACGAACCATCCACACCTTTGAGGAGTCCTCAGTTTTCATCTCTTTAAAATAAGGGAGTTGAAGACAATCGCTCTTGACGGCGTCTCTCTCTTCTCTTTACCTTGACAGCCTCCCTCCAGACAACGCTAAGCTTCCTGTATCTCTGCTGCCAAATTAGCCTACTTGCTGCTGCCGGCTCCACCTCTGGGCCTTTGTACCAGCTGTTATCCCTCATGCTAGAAACAGATCCCCTCTTCAACTGGCCCTCCCAGCATCGGGAGCTTCTCCCAAGGCTCCACCAGGCAGGACGATCCGGTGTCGGCTTCTCTCCATAAAGCCCAGCACCAAGCATGGGGGTCCTACGCTGTGAACAAATGTTTCTCCCATGCCTGGTTGCGCTGATGTCCTCTTCTGGACATATTTCACTGCACGTGAAAGAATATTTGTTCTCCATCTCCCGCCCCAATGGGTAGCTCAGGCTTTTGCAAATACTCTCCCATCTCCTCTTTTATAGAGTGGAGTCTGCCCACTAGTCACAGGGGAGGGAAAACGCCTGCCGAAAGAGGCATTCTTGACTAAGCCAGTGACTACATTCACCAAAATCTCCAAGTGGGATGCCAGCTATCCTTGGATGACTGGAAAGGGTAGAGCGACGGAGCCACGTTCACCTTAAATGCCATCCACGTCAGTCCCTTCATCTTACAGAACAGGAAAATACAGTCAAGCAAGGCAAAGGAGGCTGCCTGGGGTCATGCTGGGACAGAACCCAGACTGCCATGTCTCTAGATCTCCTTCCTCATTTCAAATTTCCTTTGGGAACTTAGCTATAGCCAACAAACATAAATATTTCAGGTCTCTCTCCATTCCCCTGCGCTGTGTCCCTTAGCAGTGACATCGGAAGACAAATACATCCTTCAGGTTCTTCCTCTAATCCATACTGCTGGCGTCCCAATGGGAGAGTCACTTAACCTCTCAGTTCCCCTAAGTAATTTTCTAAGATTATACACGATAGATCCAAAGCCTGCCGTCATCCCAGTTGTCGTCCGGATTTCTTCCGGCTTATCGATATCCTTAAACCAACCCAACTAGAGCTGAACACAGCAATCAGACCAATTCTGACAAGGGCTGAGTCCAGAAGGACTTCCTCCTCTCTTCTCCTGTTAGCTGTGCCCTCTCTAAATGCAATCCCAGATCAAATGAGGGTTGGGGAGCTCTGACAGCACATTGTTTAGTCCTATAGAGCTTGTAGCCCACTAAAATCCCCTGATCCTTTTTAGAATAACCCTTCTTTATCCATGCCTTTCCCATCTTAAATCTGGGCAGCTGATTTTTTTTGTACCCAAATGCAAGACTTTACTTTCATCCCGAGTGAAAATCTCCATCTTGTTAGATTCAGCCCAAAGCACTAGCCTGTCCAAATGCTTTTGGATAATGATTCTTATCCCCTGGGTTAGCTCTCTCTCCTGGCTTGGTGTCATCTGCCTTTGATGTCTCTGTTCAAGTCATTAATAACAACATTAATCAGAACAGGGTCAAGCACAGATCTCTGGGAGGGGCCACTGAGATTAACATTGGCACAGAATCATTGGTAACTACTCTTTGAATCTAGCCATTTGGGGCTCACCTTTTCCTCTAAGCCTCACATGCCTCTGGGCAATGGGCGCCCCATTTCCTGTGGCCAGGTCCTTGTCTGTAACAATAATAAATCTCTGCACCTCTCTCTCTGCCCCCTGTACATTCACTCAAATGTTTTTGCCCCAAGTGAAAGCATACCCAGTCTTGGCTTTGCCACTAGCTGATGGATTCTGTGGCCCACACCAGCCCATCCCAGGATGAGCCCATGTATGTAGCCCATAAAATTTAGTAATCTACCAGCAACAACCAAAAGAAAAGCAGTTCTGTTAGAGCCATGGTTCTCAAAGTATAGTTGGCCAGGGAACCCCCCATTGATCCTAAAAACGTTTTCAGGGGGTCCATTATATTATACTATATATATGATTATAACTATTGTTATAATAATACTAAGATGTTCTCATTTCTAATATGGTCATATCCATAGATATGATCCACATAAACCAAAATTCTTTGGGGTCCTCAATAATTTTAAGACTGTAAAGGGGTCCTAAGACCACAAAATTTGAGAGCCCCTCCATTAGACTATTGAAGGGAGAGGTCATGAGGCAGGTAAACGCAGGGGCCAAAGTGTTAAACAGCCAAGAACAAAGGATCTCTGATACAGTATAAGTCAAGAGAAGAAAAGAATATTCCAATATTCTTTGTCTGTCCACAATTGCTCCAGAGGACCAAGTGGTCTCCTAGAGAGGACCACCAGGAATCCTCTTCAGATTCAGCTCAAGCGCTCCCTTCTACATGAAGTTTTTCCTGCTCCCACCCTCCACCTGGTTGCTTGGATCCTCCCCTCAAAAATCAATGAATACCTCCGGGACACCAAGAGAAACTCCTCCATTTTAAATCACTTCACCACCTGGCCCTGGCCTGCCTTTCTGGTCTTCTTATGTTACTCCCCTTCCCTTTAAGCACTCTAAGATTCCAACCCTGTTGGCCAATTTCATCATCTCTGTCTTTGAGCTGGTGGTCTACTCACACAACCCTTCTCTTCCACCTGGGAAGTTCTGGAGTATTTGGGCTACCTGGGGCCAGCAGGCCACTTCATTTGTGAGCTGGTCTGGGGGGCCAAGGATGAAGCAGCTTCCTCGTCTTTTAAATGCACAGAGGAGACTAGCCCATAAGGATTCTGGTGGATGTCCCATGGCCATGCCAGTCACATACATATCAGAAAGGTTTCTATTTGGAGATGAGGGTGCCACCGTGATTTGCACCAATGTTGTACTCTTTGTCGAGAATCCTTTCTATGCAATAGCTAAGCAGACATCCTTTGGTTAACTTGGAGATAGTCTATGAGCATCCTGTGGACTCTAGTTCTAAGAGATGCCCCCTCATAGCTGAAGCTGGTCTAGCTTCAGTTTGAAATGGTCTTGGTCTGAAAGGAAACCCGGAGGATAAACGTTGTAGTCATTTCTTTCTCCCTAAGCTGGGGTAGTTTCTTACCTCGAGCCTGATCCTCTGGGACACCATGCCAATGTCAATGCTGACAAACACCACTCGCTTTGAGAGGTCTGGTTCAGCCAAGACAAAAGCCCTGCTGTAGAGCCGGGTGAGAATCCCGCTAGCTGTCTGGCCCGACTTGGCATAGCCCATCTGGAGGGGAAGAGAAGTAAGTGAGTGATTTACTCTTGGGAGTCCCAGAAAACCCAAGAATCCCGATTTGGATGGAAGCCCAGAGCCCATAGAGTCCAGCCAACTGAACAAGGACCCCACAACATCTCCAACAAAGGCTTAGCTAGTTCCTACTTCTAAACATCCAGAGATGGGGAGATCCTTAAATCCGGAGATGACCCATTCTGCTTTTTGGAGACAAACTATATCTCTAAATCTGCCTCTCTGTATTTTCTGTATCTCCACATTCCTGGTTCTGCCCTCCAAACCCAAGTAGAACAATTCTGCTCCTTCCTCCTAATGACTCTTTATATAATCAATAACACAAAATCTATCTTATCAATACTAACACATACACAGAAGTCTCTCCTGATGGAATGCAGCCTCCTGAAGGCCAGGGATGGTCTCGGCTTGGTCTTCGTATCCCTAACCCCTTGCACATGGTAGGCTCTTACCAGGTGCTTAGGTGGTTGTCCTGTGACCCCTTAGATGTGGCTGATGGTGGAAGAAAGGATGTCTTTCCAAGAAAACTATCGGTGGATAAAAGATTCTGCCACCATTCCATTAACAACTAAGTCTGTTCCTATGTAGAATGGGCTGTCTCCAGAGGGAGTGGGTTCCCCATTCCTAGAGGCTCCAAACAAAAACTGGATGACCATTTGTCAGGGATGCTCTAGGTGGAATTCTAGGCACTGAGGTAGTACAACGGAAAGAGCACTATCTTAAAATCAATAAGACTTAAATTTAAATCCTGACTTAGATGCTTATGAGCTCTGTGACTATGGGCAAGTCACCTGGCCTCTCTGAGTCTCTTCTGTAAAATGGGAATGATACTAGCATCTACCTCTTAGGGTTGTTGTGAGGACCAAATGAGATATGTAAAAGACTCTGCAAAATTTGAAGTCCTATATCAGCGTTAGCTGTTTTTGGTATTATTGTTGTTAATATTCATTATGACTTGGGACCAGTCTGGACTCAAGGGCCCACCCTAAGAATCTAGAATTCATCTGTCTACAGTGATCAGCATCTGAGAGATAAATAAAAGGGCAGTTCCATGTGCTCATGGAGAATACTTTGTTGGGGGTGACCCTGAGTTCTCGACAGCTCTCCCAATCAAATGAAACCACTGGCAAGTCCAACTTGGCTACAAAGCTGTCGAATGTGGGCCCAGTGAAGACCGTGTCTGCTTCTCAAGGACCAGCCCACCCAAATCTGGAAAGACATCACTCAGTCTGCCAGATGTGATGAATGTTTTCACGCTCAGCAGGGCTCCATCTCCGTAGAGAGGAGGATCGACCCCACCACCACAGTCAGATCCTTGAGGCCCTGCATTAGGTCTGCAGGTGGCTCGGGGCATTCCTACCAAGGGTATGTCCGCCACTTGTCCCGTGCAGTCAGCTCGCCCAACACCAATATGGTAGCCAGTGAAGTTCTGGAAGAGAGTGGTTGTTGTTGAAGGACCATCAGTGACTGGAGGACCTTGGGAGACAGAAGGCTCCTGGGTGCCAAGAGAATCAGGGCCTGTGGAGCATAAATAGAGGGCAAGAAATTGCAGAGAACATGACGTAGGGAATACCCAGCGAACATTTCAGCTCTCTCCATGGTCGACTTATGGACCTAAAACACACATGTCATGAGTTGAAGTAATCTCTCCCATCAAAGGCAGTCAGGTGAGTGCCAACTGCAGGAGTCTGATTAACAAGCTCAGCTTTTCCCAAATCAAAGCTAAGAAGGCTCTTTTTTTTTTCTTGGATGGTGAATTTTCTTAGAGTATTAGGAAAACAGAAGGGCATAGAGGAAAGAGTGCTGGTTTGGATTTGGGCAATCTGGGTTCAAATCCTGGCTCTATTCCTTAACTACTGTGTGACAAGGATAAAGCCACCTAACTCCTCTGGGCCTCCCTTGTAAAATAGGGGTGAGGACTAGGGAGGGAGAATAGATGGCCTCTGAGGAATCTATGATCTAAATCTATGATCTGAAGTCATTGGCCTTCTTTACGATGAAATTTCCTCATCTGCTAATAAAAAGTAGGTTGGGAGAGAGATTTCATTCTAAGTCTCCAATTCTATATTTCATCCCAACCTAATTGAGCTCATCTTCCATGGCACAGTGTGTCCGTCCTTCTGCTCCATCATAGCAAATCCATTTCCAAATTCCCAGAAAACAAGTTGTCAAATCCCCCCTCCAAGGATATGCTCATCTCATTCTCTCTCTCCAGCATGCCCTCTCCACTATTTCATTTCTAAGATGTTAAGACGCCCTCCCAAGAACATTCTCTACGATGCCTTCCCTGCAGAACCACCTCAACTCATGATCCTGCCTCATTCTCAGATTTACAAACTGCTTTCCAACCAACAACTTGTAAAGGGGGAAGAGGGCAGATGCCATGATTTCACTGATATAAGGATTTGTGAGATCATCTTCTTCTTTTCTTCTTTTAAAAAAATACCCTTACCTTTCATCGTAGGATCCATACTATGCTTTGGTTCTAATGCAGAAGAGCGGCAAGGGCTAGGCAATGAGGGTTAAATGACTTACCCAGGGTCACACAGCTAGGAAGTGTATGAAGGCCAGATTTGAACCCAGGACCTCCTGATTCCAGGTCTGACTCATTATCCATTGAGTTACCTAGCTGCCCTTTGAATGACTTCTAAAGAGGGACTTTTCTGGGGATACTCACTTAGTATGTACCAGAGGCAGAACTGGAACCCAGTCTGTCAATCAGTCATTCAACACACATTTACTAAGTGTATACAATGAGCAAGAGATTGCGCTAAGCACTGGGAACACACACACACACACACACACACACACACACACACACACACACACACACACACACACACCAGCCTGCCTTCTAGAAACTCCCATTCTGATGTCTATTTTACTTTTGCAATTTTTCTGAAATACTCTCTCTTCTCCCCTCTAACACTGCCCCAACCCACTGATTTTTTTCTAAAGCCCAGATATCATCACGTCACACAAAGTCCCTCTCTACAGACTCTAGTGGCTCCCTATCACCTCCAGGATCAAATAAAGAATGTTCTTTGGTATTCAAAGCCCTTCATAACCTAGGTCCTTCCTATTTTTCCTTTTTTTAACCATTAATTTTAATTTTATTTTTTCTCAATTACATGTGAGCAAAATTTTGTAACATTTATTTTTTTTAATTTCGAGTTTCAAATTCCCTCCCTTCCTCTTTCCTCCTTGAGAAAGCAAGAAATTTTATAAGATTATACACACAGTCATGCAAAACATTGGCATATCTGCCATGCTGCCATAAGAAGGGTGAGACCAAAAAAAAAACCCAAGAATAATAAAGAAAATTAAAAGTATATTTCAATCTGCATTCAGACTCCATCAGTGGTGACTCACCCAAGGTCACCAAAAAATAAACAGCAGAGCTGAGATTGAAAACACACTCTCCAGCTTAAAAACCAGCCCTCCTGCCACTCTGCTGCCCACCTGGCAGGGCTTGCCCAGAGAATTCCAGTTGGTACCCCCAGTGGGTCAGCCTCAATCATTTATTCCAATCTGCTCTCAGATTTCTGTGGGTCTTCTAGACCTTGGACTCTGGAACAGCCCAGGAGATCTAGAGAAGTCATGTCACTTGCCTTTATTGTCGTCTGAGATCCCACTGGTGATGAAGAGGAGACTGAGAAGGCCCACTGTGACAGCCGTCATCAGCAACAGAAGAACAATTAAGAAGATCTCCAGGCTGGAAAAGTTGCGCTTGGCCATGGCTCCCTTCCAGAATCGCAGTGAGGGAAAAACAGGGATCAAGAAAGGAATGGGAAGAGAATAACAAAGGACACAAACCAACAACCTCACTTGCCAAGCACCCATTCTTCTTACTAACTGGCTGGATTAACCATTCTGTCTGTCGTTTAGTCAATCATTTGGCAAGCATATATGAGTTTTTACTAGTGCTAGTCATTGTTCTAAGCTCTGGGGATACAAAGAAAGACAAAATTGTGCTCCTGCCCTCAAGGAGTTTCCATTCCAAAGGGAGATAACCCAACACTTAGCACACTTCCAGACGAAGAGGGGGTACTTAATAAATTTGTGTTGACTGTTGACTAACATGAAAAATATAATATATACATGCATATATTATGATAGATATATAATGACATAGACAGTTTCACTCTAAATGCAAAGTGTCCAATAAGCTGAGGATTTTGAGCTGGAATTCAACACAGAAGTCATCTCTGCAAACTTTGGGCTGCAAACGCCAACATATCCTCCAAATACCAGCTATCTCAATTTCCAGCCCCCTCATTTTTACTGATGAGGAAATTGAGGCCTGATGAAATTTGTGGAATTATGTATTGCTAAGAGTCTCGGCCTAACGAGCCTGGGAACATGCCTGATACTTGAAACCAGGGTAGAGAAAACTCTTTTCAGAATGAAGCAGGTTCAGCTCAAGCCAAATGTCACTTACATGGTCCAGAGTTCTAGTTTAGTCACAATCACACCCCTGAAAAGTGGATGTGGGTATGCCCTGGGGAAAAGGGTTAGGGACAATGAATTCATCATCTCTAAATGGTGTCCTGACTTGTGCAGAGCAAATTCCTATCACTAAACATGATATCCTCAGCATGTAGGATGTTGCAAGACCAAGAGAAGTATGCAATGTAGCTCTGACTGGGCAAGATTGAGACAGTTCATGTCTTTCTCCTCTGTGTATCCTTAAACAAAACCCACACGAGCTAACTTTGAGTCTTCCCGAACATAGGAACCCTCTGATCTAGGAAATTCTAATCATGACAATATTTTATATAGTGCCCTAATTTTATGTAGGAAGAAACCAAGGCTTGGAGAGAAACTTGTCCCAGATCACACACTAGATAAGGGCAGAGCCAGAATTCAGATCCACGCCCTCTGATACAAAATCTAGCCCTCATCCCACTGTACCAGTGACTTCATCATGAGATCATGAGTCAAGAGTTGTTTTTCCAGCTCTAGGGATGGATTTAAGCTCATCCACCCACCCTGATTCATCCAGTTCCACTCTACCCTGAGAGCTTACCAGTAGGAGCAAAAGCTTCAAGCTATGCTATTTGGGTATCAAATATACCTCTTATATCATGCCACTCTCATCATAACCCTATGAAGTAGGTAGAATAATGATTACTTTTGACATCAGGACATGAGAAAGGCAATATGGTACAATGGATGGACAAGCAATCTTGGAGTCAGGAAGACCCAAGTTAGAATTTGATATTTATAAGCAATATGACTTTCTCTCAGCCTTGGTTTCCCCATTTTTAAAATGAGGAAGTTGAACTCAATGGTCTCTATGGTCCTTCTAGCTCTAGACTTGTGATCCAAAGATCTGAGTTTAGTCCTACCTGAGGCACATACCTAGGCAAGTCCCTTTCACTTAACCTCTCAGCTGTGTCAAGGGAAGCCAGATGACTTCCATGGTCAATGATTTTGATCCACTCAGTACTAAGTCATAACCAGCTAATTAATCATTACTGCTTGGTCAAATCACACACAGAGAAGATGGATTAGCTTTTGTCTCCACATCCCTTCATTTGGGCAAATTCACCCTTGACCAATAGAATAAAGATTCTACGTAGGGTACGGAGATGGGAGGATCCAGAAACTCATCCAGACTAGCTTGGGAGCCTTAAAGGATTCCCACAGGGCAGTTTCTTTTGTGGGGATGATGGGGAAGACTCTCCACCGCATGTTACAGAGTAGATATTACAGAAAATACATTAGTTTAAGTACTTACTAGCTATGTAACTATAAGTGTGACAAACTTGCTGAATATTTCTCATACTTCTCCCAGCCACTCCAGTAGAATATAAGCTCCTCTGGGGTGGGGGAAGGAGAGGACTGTTTGTTCCCATCTTTGGGTCTATAGTACCTCCCACAGTTCCTGGCATATAGCAGATGATTAATAAATGTTTGGTAAATGAGATTGATCCTCAGTTTGCTGATCTGTAAAACAGGGATAGAAACAGTGTCTGTCTCACAGGATTGTTGTCAATATACCCCTTTGTAACCTTTTAAGTGATGGGGTGTCAGTGTCCCTAACAGTACCTGGGATGGCCAAGAGTTATTATTTTACAAACACTTCCAGTTTGGAGAGGGATCACTTCCTCACTCCTGGACCGCCGAAGAAGAATCCCTGAATCTCTACACAAAAAGTGAGTCAGCTAATCCCTGAAAGAGAGCTAGCAGTCCTTGGAGACAGAGTTAAGGAAGGATGCCGCTCGTAGCATGAAGGACAACCTAGACAAATTCCCAGAGATGAAAGATGGACTATCTGGGTAGCCTAACAATTCAGTCATGGCTGGCCAAAGAGAGACCAAATTACCCACAATTCCGTCCTTTTGCTCCCACTTAGGCTGAGTGGGGATGGACAGAGGTTCGAATCTGTCCTTCCCTTTCCCCATCCCTCCAATGGTCTCCCCCTCCTCCCAGCAGCACCACAGAAACTTCTTTACCAGAGACAAGCAGAGAGAGCACAATGACTGGGATTGATGACAAAAGTTGACATCTATACGCTGTAAAGTTATTGGCTTGACCAACTCCTTGTGCACTAGGCATGGGTGCCCTCTGCCCTCATTAGACCTCATCTAGAAAACTGTGTTTAGTTCCAGGCACCTTCATTTAGGAAAGAAGGGAATCCCAGTGGCCCATCTGCTCTTCCTTTGAAGCAATATTCTCCCACCTCCATCCCTCTGCACAAGACTACTCTGGGCCCCTCTCTCCATTCCTGGAATGTTCTTCTTTCTCCCTTTTGCCCCCTACAATACCTAACTTATTTCCAAACTACCTACTAGATGAAACCGTTCCTTATCTCTCCAGTCACTAATGGCAACCTTTCCCCAAATGACACTGCATTAACCTTTGTATTTATTTTTATGCCTATGGGTTGCTTCTCTCAGTAGCCCAAAAGATACCCAAGGACAGAAACCATTTCTCTTTTCTTTTGTCTTTGTATCCTCAGTGTCTACAACTATGCTGGGTACACAGGAGGAGCTTAATCAATGCTTGTCAGTTGATTGATCCTGCCAGGTGAGAATCAGTTCAAGGAAATGGGGGTTTTCGCCTAGATAAGACTCAGCAACAGGAGAATGGGAATGGTCTTTAAGTAATGGAAGGAACGTTCGCCTCCAAGGCTTTCAACTTCATGCAGAAACCCCAGGAGCAATGATGTCCAAGCCACATATAAAAAAGAAGGGCACTTAACAACAACAACAAAAAAAAAAAAAAAAAGGACAAGTGGCCCTGGGGAAACCCGGAACCCCAGAGTGGGCTCTGAAAGGTCTCCTCAAGGGGGTAGGCTATGGCTTGAGCCCAGGGTCCTCCTTGCTCTTTCCCCACCCACCACCCACCCTCTGGGTCCTGGTACTCTGCAACATTGATCAACAGAGGGCTCCCATAGATCCAAGTGTAGAAGCAGGGTCTTGGAGAGGAGACTTTGACCTCCTGATTAGATATAGCCAGGGGCTCTCCGGGCGCTGCCACTTTCTTTTCTAAAGTAAACATCACAAGACTTTCACATTCACCTTAGCTGCAGCCACTACTCACATATGCGGATTCGAAAACCTCACCATTTCCCCTGGTTTCCACCTGAGGAAGAAATCCAAAGTAGAGAGCTCCATGGTCCTAACTCCTATCCAGAAGCTCGGCTCTAGCCAAGCCATCCCTTCCTTAATTAGGGAGAGAATTTCCCAGAAAATCCATCTGGCTGAATTTTCCCTGAGGCTGTGTGGTACGGTGGGGAGACAGCTGGACTTGGAGTCAGAAAGGCTGAGCTCAAATCCCACCTCAGATACTTAACTGCTAGATCCTGGGCATGCTCTAAGGGCCTCAGTTTCCTTTTCTGTAAAATGAGGCAGGTGGACTCAATGATTTCTAAGGTTCCCTCTTCGCTCTAAAACTATGATCTTGCCCCAGTTTCAGAGGTCCCAGCAGGAGTGAGGAAGGCATTGCAAGTGACCCCAAGTGACAGATCATAGGCTCCCGGAAGGAAGAGTGGGAGGGTTCCTTAGAGATCATTTCATAAAAGAGGAAACGGACTTACAAAGAGGCAAAATGACTTGCTGAGACTAAACACGCAGTCCATGGCAGAGACAGAATTTGAACCTGGCTCCTTTGCCTCTAAATCCAGCATTTGCTCTGCTGTTTCTTGCAGCAATCATACCTGACCACAGTTCTGATTTCTCAGGGCAGTCAGATGATACAAAGAAATAACAGGACAAATTGATCCCCGGGAAGAAAAAGTAATTGAATATAGATGGTTTCCTCCTAACAGAATTCATTGTGAAACACTTTGCAGCCCTGTTTTCCTACCCACAGCCCTGTAAGGTAGATACTGATAGGGGCTGCCCATTTAAGAGAACAGGAAGCAGAGGTTGAGTGGCATATCCCAGGTCACAAAGATAATGTGCCAGAACCAAGATTTGAACCCAGACCCCTCCTAACTGCCAGCCTCTCCAAGCCCTCCTCATCCTACTCTAGTCAAACACAGCAGTCATCCTCACCTGAGAGCCCCGTTCCCAAAGAGCTTGAGAGTCCCACAAAAGCGCCGGCTCCTAGAAGGTTTTCCCCTTGCCCATTCCACACGTCTCTGGTGGCCAACCTCTGGAAAAGCTGGTCTTCTGCACAGAGTCCAGGCTTTGGAGAGCAATGAGATCACTTGGCAGCAGGGTTGGACTATTCCTCACGGGCCCAAGTCTGTGAAAAACAGGAGATAAGGGAGACCCGATAACAAATGGAACTCTGACTTCACAGGCAGTTCTCGAAGGAGGACTGCAGGCGAACTCTGGGGGCCAGAGGAAGCCATTCCTCACTCTTTGCCAGGAGGTTTGAGGTTTTACTGGTTAAAATCCCCAAAGAGAAAAAGCTCTTCAAATGGATTCCTCAGCCCAGGATGCACTACATCCTCTTTCTTTTTTTAATTTTATAGGCAATGGGGGTCAAGTGACTTGCCCAGGATCACACAGCTGGGAAGTGTCTGAGGCCGGATTTGAACCTAGGACCTCCCGTCTCTAGGTCTGACTCTCAATCCACTGAGCTACCCAGCTACCCCCTGGATCCTCTTAAGAACATAATGAGGGGCATTTATCTAACAGATAAGTATATAAACCTCACTGGATCCCTACCACAGCCCTGAGAGGGAGGGTATGCAGTAATTACTGCCCCATTTTACAGACAGGCATGATTGAGGCAGCATGGCATGATATAATGGTTAAAGGGAGTACCTTTGGAGTCTGGAAGTCCTGGGTTCAGGTTCTGTTCCAAGAACAGCCTGACTGTGTGGGTCAACTTCTCAATGTCCCAGGGAGCTTTCTCAGGCTCTAAGTTACAGAGGATTCCTTCCCCCTCCAAGAATATCTGACAGCATTACTAAGCCAGAAGCCACAGCAGTTCCCGATCACCTCTGGGACAGAACCCAAACCCATGAGCATTTGAAGCTCATACTAGTCTGGCTCCAATTTATCCATCTAAGTAAATAGACAGATCCACCCCCTCATATATTCTAAATTGGCCCACTTGTTGTTGCCAGCACCCATCTTCAATCTCCCGCCTCATTGTCTTTGCCCAGGCTGCACCCCCTGCCTGAAGTATTCTCCCTCTTCACCTGTTTCTTGGAAATTCTAATTATTTGATGCAAGGTTAAATTCAAGAGCCACCTCTCACCTATAGTCTTTCCCAAGTACCACAGCTATTTGTGCTTCCCCTACCCCCAAACTGCTTTGTCATATCTATTTTGTATTTGGTCATCTGAATATGCTTTCTTTCCTACCAGTAGAATGTGTATTCCATAAAGGAAGGACTGATTAATTTTTGTTTCTGTCTCTCCAGAATCTTGCACTGTGTCTTGAATATTGGATATGCTTAATAAATGCATTTGGGGGGTGGCAGCTCGATGGCTCAAGGGACAGAGAGCCAGGTATAGAGACAAGAGATCCTGGGTTCAAATTTGGCCTTAGATACTTCTTGGCTGTGTGATCCTGGGTAAGTCACTTAACCCCCATTGCCTAGCCCTTACCTTTCCTGCCTTGGGAATGATACACATTATTGATGAAAGAAAGAAAGAAAGAAAGAAAGAAAGAAAGAAAGAAAGAAAGAAAGAAAGAAAGAAAGAAAGAAAGAAAGAAAGAAAGAAAGAAA
>NC_058131.1:717882885-717971700 GCF_016433145.1 Gracilinanus agilis
AGAGAGGGAGAGAAAGAGAGACAGAGAGAGACAGAGAGAGAGAGAGAGAGAGACAGAGAGACAGAGAGAGACAGAGACAGAGACAGAGACAGAGAGAAAGAGGAGAGAAAGAGAGACAGAGAGAGACAGAGAGAGAGAGAGACAGAGAGAGACAGAGAGAGAGAGAGAGAGAGAGAGAGAGAGAGAGAGAGAGAGAGAAAGTCCTGTCTGACTCTTTGGGACCTCTTTCAGGGTTTTCTTAGCAGAGATACTGGAGTGCTTGACCATTTCCTTCTCCAGCTCATTTTACAGATGAGAAAACTGACGCAAACAGGGTTAACACGACTAGGAAGTGCCTGAGGTCGGATTTGAACTCATGTCTTCCTTACTGAAGGCCCCAAGCTCTGCACACTGGAGTGTACCCTACTTATCCCCAATAAACTCTACTGGTTCCCTATTGGAGAAGGAAATAGCAATCTATTCCGATATCTTTGCCAATGAAACCCCAAATGGGGTCATGAAGAGTCAGACATAACTAAAATGACTGACCAATGACAACGAAGTTCTCTATTACCTACAGGATCAAGTGTAAAGTTCTCTGTTCTCCTTTAAAGCTCTTTCACCAGCCCCTTCTCACCTCTCCCATTGTCTTGCCCTGTATTCTTGTCCATGCCCTCCCCTCTGTCTACAGTGGCTTCCTTCTTGACTCCATCTCCATGGCTGACCTCTATCCCTTCCTCATCTCGGCCTCGTAGATCCTCCATCTTCCTTTAAAACTCAGCTCAAATCCCAGCTTCCAAAGGAAACCTTTCCCAGCCCTTCTCTCTTGAACCCTAATTCCTTCACTCAGAGATCACCTTCCTCTTACATTCGGAGGCAGAGAGTTCAAGAAACACCTTCGTGGGCTGAATTCAAGGCACAGTGAGGCAGACCTTTAGCCTGAGAAGAGTACCAAGGAGGAACTCTGATTTTCTTCTGGCACAGCTCTGGATGTTGCTAAGCAAGGTTTCTTGTGTTCGGCATCAGAAATATCAATTTCCTTTGACTCTCTAAAGAAATGATTTAGCTGGGAAACCAGTTTTCAAAATCCTGTAGCCAGACATCCACATTTGGAGGACCCACAGCATGTATCCTCCCTCCCCCGGGGCAGATCGTGACCCCTCTGAGTCTTGGTAGGTGACAATTTGAGAACTGACATGGCTAAACAAATCAGCCAAGAGATAGCACTTTGCCAAGCTCGAGAGAGGGGGTGAGAGATGCAGAGAGAGAGAGAGACAGAGACAGACAGACAGAGAGACAGAGACAGACAGAATCAGAGACAGAGAGAAACAGAGAAGACAGAGTGAAACAGAAAGAGAAGATAGAGGGAGAGAAAGACAGAGATAGATTGCTTTTTGGCTACGGGAGGGGAATGGGAGGAGGAGAGGGAAAGAACATGAATCATGTAATCCTGGAAAAAAGATTCTAATTTAATAAAAATTTTCAAATCAGAAAAAAAGAAAGACAGAAACAGTGAAACAGAAAGACAGAGAGAGAGAAAATCCTCACAACAGATGAGGAAATCAGGCTGAGAGAGGTTAAGGGACTTAGGATGGTCATATATTTAGAAAGTTTCTGAGGCAGGATCTGAACTCGGTTCTTTCCATTTCAAGTCAAGCATCCTATCTGCTGCGCCATATAGCTGCCACAAAAGTGGACAGGAATTGGGCTGAATTTGGCCAGGCTGGTCCTCGGGTAACAGATACAGAGCCTGTCCCTGGATTCAAAGCCTTTCCTGTTTGATGAGTCCTGGCAATGAGTGAATGCTGTTGGCCAAGCCTTCAAGATCCTGAGATCATGTCTACAATTCTCAAGAAAAGCCATGAGGGAGAAACTTCTGTCAGGTTCCATCAAAAAAGCTTCCAAGTGTACCCTCTGCAGCCCAGTATAGAGAAGGAGCAGAGGATTCGAAGACAGAAGTCCAGAGTTCAAATCTTGCTCCTCCCTCTTATTTCTTTGGACAGATCACTCTGTGTGGGTCTCAGCTGTCTCGTCTCTACCTGAAGGGTGGCTCTCCCTCCACTGCTCCACACATCTGCTAGGAAAGAAGGGGGTCTCCATATTAGGTTGACAATGGAGAGTCGCCGTCTTTTCTCAGCTGGACCTGCGTGTAATCGTGCAATCAACTGAGGCCAAGTGCTTTGCCTTCTTTGTGCCCAACAGGAGAGACCTCTGGCCACTCTCACGTCCTCCTTACATTGCTTCCCAATATCATTGCCAGCTCTGGCCTCCACCCTCCCAGAGGTCTCCAGACCTGAAGGGATTCAAGGTGGACTATGTCGATCTGGCTAATTAAGAAGAAGAATGGCAATGCCCTATGGGTAGAATAACTAATACATAAGGGCCACTTTGACGTTGGTGACGTCTTTCACACAGTCTCACTTCACGGAAGCCCACGTGGTGAGGATGGGAAGGGACCTTGGCATCATGTGGTCTGACCCAAAGCTGCAAAGAACCTTCTCTCCATCATGCCTAGCCCGGCACTTTATGGAGGGCTTCCAAAGAAGGTGAATCCACAGTCAAGGGAAGGTCAATAGGCTTCTTCCATCTTCCTTCTCCTTTGTCCTCTCCTTGTACAGAGCCCTAGAAATCTGCCCAAGAGTTCCCAACTCACTCTCCACTAAGGGAGTCTGTTATGGAGGAGTGGGAGGAAGGGTCGTTTGGGGAAGGTCCACATGGCTAAAACCTCGGAAGATTGGCATGAGGATATACTCATCTGAGGCCAGCAGCTTGGTAAGGAAGAGCCTTCTTCAGAGGGGACATTTGGAAACATCGTGCCCATAATTTATCCCTTGTCAAGCCTACAGATAAGGATTTATTGCATCTGTCAAAAAGCAAATCTCATCTGCTTTCTTCTACAAGGTTACAAAGGTAAATGTTGGGATGGCAGGGCAGGGCTAAGAGGAGGCTGTTTCTCTTTGTCATCATTGCAGAGACAAACAGCCAATGGATTTCAGAGTAACACTTCCCCTTTGTGTAGACCCCCAAATCCACAACGTAACAGCATCCACAGGCACTATAAGCCCACAGGATCATCAGTGGGCTTACCTGAAGGGTAAGACCCTAAAGGGACCTCAGAGACCCTCACAGCCAATCCCCTCCTTCTACAGCCGAGGAAACATGGGCTAAGAGAAACTAAGTCACTTGCCCAAGGTCACACAGTGAGAAATGGAAGAGACAGGATTCCGACTCATTGTCTTGTTCCATCTCTTAACTCCTGGCATTCTCTCTGGCTGAACTCCACATCTAAAACATTCTCTTGTCTCTGCTCCAACTACTAATCTCTCTGGCTTCCTTGAAGGCCCAACTAAAATCCCATTTTCTACTGCAAGCTTTCTCAACCCCTCTTAAATGCAGTGCCTTCCCTCTGTTATTTCCTATTTAAACTATAGTGATCTAGTGTTAGACAAACCCAACAATCTAAGATTTTGAGACAAGAAATCACTATTTGACAAAAATTGTTGGGAAATTTGGAAAGCAGTTTGGCAGAAATTAGGTATAGACACATCTCATGCCATATACCAAGATAAAACCAAAATGGGCATACAATTTATACATAAAGGATGATATAAGCAAATAAGGGAAGCATGGAATATTTTACATGTCAGATTTATGAATAAGTGAAGAAATAATGACCAAAGAAGAGATAGAGAATAATAAAGGATGTAAAACAGAGAATTTTGATTATATCAAATTAAAAAGAGGTTGCACAAACAAAACCAATGCAGCCAAAATTAGAAGGAAGGCAGGAAACTGGAGAGAAAATTTTTACATCAAGTTTCTCTGATAAAGGCCTCACTCCTCCAATATATAGAGAACAGTTTAAATGTATAAGAATACCAGTCATTCTTCAGTTGACAAAGGATTAGAGGCTATAACAGATCAGTTTTCAGAAGAAGAAATGGAAGTTATCTCTAGTCATACAGCTTAATATTAATTGACTGATTGACTCCAGGCCTCTTAAGATTTATGTAAAACACAGCTGAGTAAAATAAAAGGCTTAAATGGCATTTTATATATTCTACTTTGAGTAGGAGTGTGGTGGAAGGAGAAGTGGAACTAGCAGGAACTAGGAGCACCTGCACTCTGATTACATCACTGACACCAACTCTATGACACCGGACCAATCCCTTACCTGGATGTCTCTTAAGCTGTAAGGATTGTGCAGGGAGGACTGGGACTGGCACCTCAGGGCTGAGGGCTTGCCCGGCCACCTTTGGTGTCTCTCTCCCACCAACCCTCACCTGTAGCTCCAAGAAGCTGAAGTATGTGCGGCAGCCACATCCCAGTAAAACTGTCTCAGCAGATGGGCTAAACCAGGTTGAGGGTAACCAACAGGCTTCAAACCTGTTGGCGAGTTGGGGGGATGTCGACCCCCAGCGCATGGAGACTTTTCCAGACAGAATGGGTGGATGAGAACAGTTTGTTCCAACAGTCATGAAGGCAGTGGAAGCTTCGAGCCTGGTTAGACATTGAAGATGATGCTACGGTCATCTACTGCATCCCAGACCACGACCACTCATCCCAACTATCGTCCTACCCTGGACCTCAGGGACTCTGGAAGAGAGAGTGACGCTGATGACTTCAGGCAACTCTGCCTCTCTTCAATCCAACTCACTCACAGGTCAAGACATCACCATCATTTACTCTTTTCCTCAACATCATGATGCCATTGGTCCTCTTCAAAAATGAAGGTGGGAGGGCAGTGAGAGGGCTCAGTATATTGGGTCAGACCCAGAGACAGGAGGTCCTGGGTTCAAATTTGGCCTCAGATACTTTCTAGTTGTATAACCCTGGGCAAGTCACTGAAACCCTATTGCCTAGCCCTTACCGCTCTTCTACCTTGGAACCAATACATAGTATTGATTCTAAGGTGGAAGGTGAGGATTTTAAAAAAATGAAAGATCAACAACAACAAAGTCTCATCCACTGCATCCTGGATGGATGATTATCTGCGCTGGTCAATGTATTATCTCACAATGATTGAATGGCAGATCCTTTGAGCATTTGCCTGTTCTCTATCTCAGAAGGGAGCTGAGGGATATATTCTTGGACAAATGCTCTCTTAAGAGGGCTAGACTAAATTTGCTGAGGAGAAAACCAGCTGCTTCCAAGTCAGCCCCACTAGCTGACAAACAGTCCAGGTCTTTGTCACCTGGGCAGAGACCAAAGTGAGCCTTTGCCCTTCCATGCCCAGTTGTTCTGGACTTTGAATATATCATAAGAGATAAAGGTGACGCTTGAGCAAGGTGAATTATATCGGTGTTTACAGAAGGGAGCTGATAATGGCTCTGATGTGGGCAGCATGCTGGAGAAGAGGACAAGAACCTTCCCCAGTCATGAGGCCACAGATTGCGATCTGGAGGAGCCACGAGAGGTTCTCTGGTCCCATCCCTTTATTTTTAGCTGAGGGAACAGGAAGGAGATGAACTTACTTGCCCAGGGTCACACAGGGAGCAGACAGTTGAGAATATTGCTACATATTTTTGCCCAATTCAGTTCCAGATTGTTCTGTTATGAGATCATCAATGGAGAGGAAATTGAGACTCTAGACCAGGCCTACCACCCCCTTTCCAGAAAAAATAATACTTAGCGCTCCCTATTACATACTATCACCGCCCCCTTACAGTTATTCACCACCCCCAAATGCCCCTGTGGCCATCACCATCTCCCCGAATCACTGCAGCATCCACCAGGGGGCGGTGGCGCCCACTTTGGGAATCACTGCTCTAGACAGTTGAGAATTCTTGAAATCATAGCAGGACAACCACAGAGACAAGGATCTTTCCACTATACCTCCCTACCTCCTTCAAGTCAACAAACATTTCTTAAACTCCTTCTCTGAAGGTACAGTGCTACAGGGCAGAGGTGCAAAAGGAAAAATGAAACCTGCTCTCGAGAAGCTTTATTCCACTTAGGGTGGTAGGTGGTAGCATTTACACTGAGAATACACACAACTGACATTCATACAGCACTCACTCTGTGCCAGGCACTGTGCTAAGGACTTTACAACTATTTTCTCTTCAGAGTCTCACAAGAACCCTGGGGGTAGGGGTATAATAATAGTTATTATTATTATTATTATTATTATTATCACATATGAGGAAACTGAGGCAAACAGAAGTTATGCACCTTGCCCAGGGTCACGTGGCTAAGTGACTAAGACTAGTAAGTGAAGAAACCATTGGAAGACAAGAGAGAACCCCAAATACCCGAGAGCCCAGGAAGAACCTTGGCTAGGAAGTGACCACTGAGCTCAGCTTTGATGGGAACCAGCTAAGATTTCTGACAAAGAGAACAGGCAGGGAGGGCATTCTGGGGATAGAGAATAGGCTGTCCCAGAGGTGGAAGATGGAATACTGAGTTCAGAAAGGAGCAAGTCAACTCGTTAGATCAGAATGCAGAGAGCTTCAGAGGGAGAGAGATGGAATCAGCCAAGAAAGGTTGACTGGAACCAAGGTAGGGAGGGCTATAAAATGCCAACCAGTAGGGAACTTCCTTTTATCCTGAAGCAAGAGAGAGCTGGTGAAGACTCTTGGGCAGGAAGGCAAAGACAGTTCAGTCTGGGCCTTGGGAAGATTATCTTAGCACCGAGGTGGAGAGCTGAGAGCACAAGGGACAGACTGAAAGCTAGGAGTCCACTTGGGAAGCTCTTCACAAAAGTCTGAAGTTATGAGAGTCTGAAATAGAATGAATGGTGAGTGGACAAAAGGGAACAAAGGCCAGAGATCTGGCGGCCATATGTCATTTCTAAAATCCCCCCAAGGAACAGATCCCCAGGGTGGCTTTCTTTTTTTTTTTTTTTTCATGCTGGAATTAGGCTTCATATGGAGCTATATCCCTCCTTGGCCATAGATGTGGGTTCAAATCTTGCCCTAGATGCTGTGGATTTAGAGATGTCTCTCTCACCACCTCAGTTTGAACATTTGCAAAACCCAGGGGTTGGGTGCTGAAATGGCCTGCGAGATCCTTTCTGGCACTCAATCTAGATCACATAAATGGCCTCCTTTGAGGAGAAACAAGGAGAAGCTGTCCAATCTTACCATTTAGGAAGCAACAGGCCAGCAGAGTGGGCTCCTTTCCCCACTCTCAAAGCACCATCATAGACAGGAAACTCAAAAACCCTGGCTGGGCCATTCTGTCAGAGCCCAGAGGACTCTGACTTTGGGCTCCCCCAAGCTAAACCATAACCCCAAAACCAACACAGAACTACTGAGATAAAAACAAATCATGATGTTTATTTTAAGCTGGTCATGGATTGACCCGAGCTCCAGGGGAAAGTGAATGGCTGCCAAGGCTGACATTCTTCTGAAATCTTCTCCCAATGCCTCATCCTCACCAGCGATAGATAGGAATTTGGGAATTTGGGAAGCAAATGCTGAACACAGAAGGTTCATGGGATGAAGGGAATCAGAAAGTGTAGAGAGAGATTTGGAATCCTGGGTGAGGATTCTGAAGGAGGTAACTGCCATTGGAGAGTTGGGTTTGGACTCTGGAGGACTAAACACCTCCTAAACCCAGTTCTTGCCTCCTATTGACCTATAACCCATTCCTGGGATTAACCAGTCAGTGGGTAAAATGTTGCCCAACGCCACCCTTACTCAGAAAAGTAGGTTTTGGACTTGGTGTCCTCTAGGGTTCCTTCCAGTTCTAAATCAATGAACTAAAGATTCTACCAAGCTGGAATAGCTTTGAGTAGGAACCTGGTGGGGAACTCTATGTCTATCATCCAAGACCCAGCCAAGGTAAAAACAGATTGGCCTGCTACCCACTTTGCCATAGGATATTCGGTACTGAGTTTCATTGGCTCAGAGACCATTGAATGGGGCACAGATTACAACAGTGATTCCCAAAGTGGGTGCCACTGCCCCCTGGTGGGTGCTGCAGCAATCCAAGGAGGTGATGATGGCCACAGGTGCATTTATCTTTCCCATTAATTGCTATTAAAAATTTTTTAAAACAAATTCCCAGGGGCACTAAGTAATATTTTTTCTGGAAAGGAGGCGGTAGGCCAAAAAAGTTTAAGAACCACTGGATTATAGCAATCTGGGTCACCAATAAAATCCTGGGTGTTTTTAAATAAAAATAATTATTTAAAAAATCAACAAGTGCCTACTATGTTCCAGGCCCTGAGGATACAAAAAGAATCAAGACAGCCCCTGCCTTCAAGGAGCTCACAGTCTAATGGGGGGAGACAGCAAATAAATTCAAAGTGAGCAAATAGGAGATAATTAATCAAGGAAAGGCATTGGAATTGAGAGGGATTGAGGAAGGTTTCCTGTAGAAGATAGGATTTTAGTTGGGACTTAAAAGCAGTCAGGAAGAACAGGAGTCAGAGCAAAGGAGAATGTTCCTAACATGGGGGACAGTCAGAGAAATAACCAGGAGGTGATAATAGTGAGCATTTATATAGCACCTACTGTGTGCCAGGCACTGTGTTAAACACATCCCAAATAGTATACTCTAACCCTGAATTTTAAGACACTCAATTTTGACTCTCATTAGACTCTAAGCTCCTTGAGGTCAAGAATTGTGTCTTGCAGCTGGGTAGCTCAGTGGATTGAGAGTCAGGCCTAGAGATGGGAGGTCCTAATCAAATCTGGCCTCAGACACTTCCCAGCTGTGTGACCCTGGGCAAGTCACTTGACCCCCATTGCCCACCTTTACCACTCTTCCACCTAGGAGCCAATACACAGAAGTTAAGGGTTTAAAAAAAATAAAATAATAAAAAAGAATTGTGTCTTGCCTCTTTTTTTATCCCCGGCACTTGCCTGTCACATAGTAGGGGCTTAATAAATGTGTGATGATTGATTGACCATCACATTTGATCCTCACAACAACCCTGCAAGGTAGGTATTATTATTATCCTCATTTTACAGGTAGACAACCGAGGCAGACAACAATGACTTGCCCAGGGTCACAAAGCTAGTGAGTATCAGCCTATTTTTGAACTCTGGTGTTCTTGACTCTAGCTCTAATACCTGCTGTGTCACCTGGTTGCTTCAACACCTTACAGCATTCTCATTCTTCTGGAGGGGTGTATGGATACAGCCTGGATACAGGGCACTGGTTAATATCCTGATTAACTGACTAACCCCAACATTAGCCTGAGAAATAAAACATCCTTACTTGAGCAAAGAAAATGATGGTTCTATAATAGAGCAGTTTCCAAAGTGCTCAAAGGGAGTCCTAAGGAATAGTGTAAATAGCATTACAAGTGATTATAATTCCAACAATAGGTAATGGGGAGGGAACAAAGGGGTTTTTTTTTCTGCTTTTAAAAAGTCTTATTCAAGATCTTATTCAAGCAGGCAGAGATAAAGAAGAATGGAAAAGTTCAAAGGGATTTTCCTTCCCCAAAGAATGAGTTTGGCAACAAAATCAGAGATGTCAGAAGCTAGAGAAGGTAAAACTGCCCAACCCCCTTGGCTTCTGCCAAGTAGCCAAAGGACTCTTCACGGACATTTATATGTCAGCTTGAGAATAGAGCCATAAACTCTCTTTCCTACAAAAGGAGAGGACCAGTCATTTTAGTAAATATGCCTCTTTGCTCCTTCTAGTTTCAGCTCCTCCCCTAGCTGTAAAGGAGGAGGAGAGGGAAGCTTAGCATTATTTTCTTCAATGCTAATGACCCATAAATGCATTATTACTACATCTGCCTTCAGAAATGGCACTTCCCTGGTGCCATCTCCTATCTCCACACAAAAATCTACCCATTGGTTTCCCTTGGAAGAGAATAACAACACTGAGCTTTGGAACTGACCACCATTGAGATGTAGGATGGACTCTCTTTGGAGAGCAGCAACACTGAGTCCCAGTGTCCCATCAGTGGAATGAAGCTCATTGCTGGGGTCTTTTGCCTCACTGAAGTTAGTCCTGACTAGGAAAATGTGTGGTGGCAAGTGGAACATATATGTGGGAGTCAGTGGAAGCTGTGGGTGAAAGCCACCTCATGGTGGTACAACCATGGACCATTCTTTTGTTTTCTCAGAGCCTTTAGTTCTAAATTCCCTATAAACTGGTAAGTATTAATATCCATAGTATCACCTGACTGGGTTGCTGTGGGGAAAGGGTTCTGTTTCATATATGTGTGTGTACATACATGTGCATGCATGTATGTATAAATATAAATGAGTTATCATAAAAAGCAAACATCTACTCAAATCTATAAAGAACGAAGTCAAATTTAAAAGAACATAAGCCATTCCCCAACTGACAAATGATCAAAGGATTTTTTTCCTTTGTAGTTTGTAATTTCCAAGTAATTTTCAGGTGAAGAAATCAAAGCCATCAATAATCATATGAAAAAATGTTCTAAATCACACTTGATTGGAGAAATGCTCATTAAAACAACTCTGATGTACCACCTCACACCCAAATGGCCAATATAGAAGTAAAGGAAAGTGGTAAAAGTTGAAGAGGATGTGGCAAAATTGAGACACTGGTGCATTGTTGGTGGACTTGTAAACTGATCTAACCATTCTGGAGGGCAATTTGGTCTTTATCCCAAAGAGATAATTAAAAAGGGGGAAAGGACCTACTTGTACCAAAATATTTATAGGTGCTCCTTTTGTAGTGGCAAAGAATTGGAAATTGAGGGGGATGGCTGAACAAATTTTGCTACATATTGGTGATGGAATACTACTGTGCTATAAGAAATGATAAGCAAGATGATTTCAGAAGAAGCTGAAAAGATCTGCAAAACTGTTGCAGAGTGAAATAAACAGAACCAGGAGAACACTGGACACAACAGCAATATTGTGCGATAATTATCTGTGAAAATGGCTACTCTCAGCAATGCAACGATCTGGGGACAATCCTGAAAGACTGATGGGGGGGGGGGGGAGTGCTATCCACCTCCAGAGAAAGAACGGCTAGAGTCTTCTTTCACATCAGTCCATCTTTGGTTTTATTTGGGGCCTTTAGTTATGGGTGACTTTGCTCTTACAATAATGACCTACATAGAAGTATATGTTACATGAAAATAAAAATTTAAAACTTTTGAAGGTAAACATTGAAAACTAATGCATACTAAGGTCTGAACAACAGAGAGCCTCCTTAACCCTGCCAAGGAATTTTTGTGTTCTCAAAAGAATCCGTCAATATGAATTCATCTCTAATTGGGGCGACTGCAGACAGTTAATAAAGCAGATTAAGGGAAGGGCGTGTCCCCCAGATGTCCCTTTCGTCACACTAACAAGAGATGTCTCCAGGTAAGAAGGCAAGTGACAGCCAAACAGGGAAGCAGCAGATGGAGCTCAAAGCAACTCAGAAGTCAGGGCCACTGACCTTGGGACAAATCAGCTAGCCATTTGAACCAGTCAGCCCAAGGAGACTGCAGTACCTGGAAAAGCCCTCCAACTGGTTCACTCTGGCAAATAGTCCCTCCAAGGTCTGGATGCCCTCCCCACCTTCCCAGGTGGGGAAGTTCCTAACTCCCTATAGAACTCCATTGTGTCTGCTGCAGAATAGGGATATGGGCTGTGTGACCCTGGGCAAGTCACTTGACCCCCATTGCCTACCCTTACCACTCTTTTGCCTTGAAACCAATACACAGTATTGACTCCAAGACAAAAGATAAGGATTTAATAAATATAGTAATATATTAAATTAATAAAATATTAAATTAAACTAAAAATAATAAAATATAAAAGGGTTTAAAAAATAAAAAGAATAGGAATATGGGTCCAATCATCAGAGGGGAATACTGAGAGGTTAACAAAGCCCTGATGACATCCACTGAATGAGTGAAATCCTCTTAGGAGAACTCAAAATTCCAAAGGTTATTTCAAGCCAGAAAATGTCCAAGCCTGAAGTCTCCCAGTTCTAAGTGAATTGGCCCTCTTCAGATGACTCCTCTCGCTAAGGCACAGGATGGATTCAAAGAAGTTTACCTTAAAAATCCAGAAGATCCGAGTCCTTTCTTTCCTAATTCCCCAACTGACAAACGATCCAAGGAGATGAGCAAGTCATTTTCAGCTGAAGAAATCACAGCCATCAATAATCATGTGAAAAAAGGTTCTAACTCACCATCGAAATGATTATAATTTGATTTATATATATTATAAAAATGATAGAAAAGGCTAGTTTAACCATTTGGCACGAACAATGAATAAATCTTAATCATTATAATTCTATATCAGATGGGAGGGGGAGAAAGGGAGGGAGATGGAGGCTTTGGCTCAAACGTTAAAAAAAAAGTTAAAAATGGTTTTTTTATGTAATAGAGGAAAAATATAAAATATTATTTAAAAATAACTATAAGAGCTAGTATTTATATAACATACTAAGGTTTGCCAAGCACTTTATGTCCGTGTGTGTAGATATAATATATACACATAATCTATATTACACATATATTATACACACGTGTGTCTCTCTATATATATGTATGTATTATAAAAAGGCACACATATAAAATCTCACTGGATGTTCCTCCCGACCCTGTACAGAGGCAGCTGCTATAAAGGAGGCAGCTGAGACCCAAAGAGTAGAGAGACTTTTCTGGCTAGGATCACATGGCTAGGAAGTGGCAGGGACAGGATTTGAACTCAAGTCTTCCTGACTCCAGTTCATTTCTCTATAGAGAATGAGGTGTGGGTGGTGAGTATGTGTATTTCATTCCTTTGCTGAATTGATGGATTAAGAGTGGCACTAGATGGGCAGACATGGATAGATAGATGGATGGATGGATGGATGGATGGATTAGATCTGCCTCATTGGGAGGAAGAGTGACAATCCAGGACATGGAGGATCCATTGACTTCTTTGAGTCGGGACCTGACAGGAGGTCTGTGCTTTCATGGGAGCAGGGAACTCCTGGTGTGAAAACTCCCTCCACCAATGCAGATCTGCAATTTGCCTGCAACTTCTGGAGCCCTGAAGAGAGTGGAGAGTGGCCTGGGGTGAGGTGGTGGGGCGGGGGAGGTAATGGACCTGTCCAGGACAGGACAGGCAGTTTGGGTGAGGAGGACGGGAAGCCTGATGCGCAGAGCCTTGTCACCTCTCGTGAGGATTAGCCCACTTTGGCTCTGCATCCCCAATGCCAGAAGAGTTTGCCAGCTAAAAGCTAGTTGTCCCAGGTAGCTGCTGCTGCTGCTGCTGCTGCTGCTGCTGCTGCTGCTGCTGCTGCTACGACATTCAGACGACCTCCCCAAACAGTGCTGGCCCTCTGGCAGACCTCAAGCCAAGATGCAGATGTACAGCGAAAGGGCGGAGAAGCGGGGAGGGGGCGGACAGCTCCCCCAGCCCCCAGCCCTAATTGGCCCCACAAAGGGCCGCCTCCCGCCCCGGGCTGCTGCTGCTGCTGCTGCTGCTTGGGCTCAGTGGCCAGGGGACCTTGTTTGCCAACACGAACAAGCCAGCTTTCTGGGGAGAAAAGCAAACGGCAGCAAGCACAGAGAAGGCTACATACCGGGCCGGGGGGTGGCGGCGGCGGCGGGCTGCTGCAGCTGCTTCGAGGCCGCCTCGCAGCCTCTCGGGAGCCCTGGGACAGGGCAGGGAGGCTTGTGGTTCCACTGCCCAGCAGCAGCGGCAGCGCCTGCTTCCCTCTCCAAGAAGGGAGGGAGTGCTGCAGGGTAACTGGTTGGAGGCTGGAGACACCAACCAGGGAAGGGAGGAAGGATTGGCCATTTCTTAACTACTTGAGCGCTGCCTCCCAGACTGGACCAGCCGGTCAATCGGTCCCTGCCTCCTCCCCCGCCGCCTGGGCTCTGTCACATGGAAGATTGATGCCGATCTGAAAGGGATTTAGGAAGTCAGAGGATCAGAGATCCACAGCTGCAAGGGATTCATCCTGAGGGGAAACTACCGTGCCCAAACGGCAAGAGAGTAGCAAAAGATCACATAAGTAGAAAGCAGAGATGGAATTCGAACTCAGATCCCTGCTCAAAATCCAATACCCTTTGCCTGCACCACATGGGAGTAGGCTGGATGAATGTGGTACAGTGGGGAAAGGTTGGGGGAGGGAGAGGGAGAGAGAGACAGAGAGAGAGACAGAGAGACAGGCAGAGAGACAGACAGACAGACAGAGAGACACACAGAGAGAGAGACAGAGACAGAGAGAGACACACACACAGAGTGACAGAGACTGAGAGACAGAGAGAGAGGGGGGAAGAGACAGAGATAATAGAGCTTTTACTTACATCCTGTTGGGAAGACACAGCATGGAGTCAGATACATTAATATATTTTGAAAAAGGAGAGAGCACTGACAAAGAAGGGAAGTGGGGGGAAGAGGGTGTAAATAAAGGAAGTAAGTGAACTCAGAATTGAGTCTTGAAAGAGGACAGTAAGGATTAGGAGAGAGAAGAGGAGGAGCACTTTCTGTCTCCTTTGGCTGGAAAGTGTCCTCTGAGCTCCAGGACACCTCTTAGAATTCCCAGCCATCGCAGGGTCACTTCCTGCATTCGGAACCTCCTGGTTCTCATGGTTGAGAGCTCCCTCTTTCTGTTTCTATTTTATTTATTCATATTTGTAGATGTTGTTATTAGAAATCCACAGATGCAGCAATTGCAATTATCAGGATCATGGAACAGTTTTAATGCACTTGAAGAATGTTGTGATTCTTTGTTTCAGTCGTGTCTGACACTTTGTGACCCCATTTTGAGGTTTTCTTGGCAAACATATTGAAGTGGTCTGCCATTTCCCTCTCCAGCTCATTTTACATATGAGGAAACTGAGGCCAACAAGGTTGAGTGACTTACCCAGGGTCATACAGGTAGTAAGGGTCTGAGGTCAGATTTGAACTCAGGAAAAGGAGCCTTCTTGATCCAAACCCGCTGCTCTCTCCACTGTGCCACCTAGCTGCCCTTGCATGAAAGATAGTCGTGAGAAATACTGTTGGAATGGTAGGCTAAAGCCAGACTTCAAGTACAAGTTTTCTGTAGAGAGAGCTGTATTTTTTTTTTTGAATGTTGGGGTGAGAAAGCAGATTGAAAAGGATTAAGAAGTGAATGGGAGGGGAAGGTAAAAAGAGCAGACAGTTCTTTCTAAGGAGCATCTGGCATAGTGGATAGAGAGATGGACTTGAAACCAGTAAGCCCTGAGTTCAAATCCTGCCTCGGACACATACTGGCTGTGTGGTCCTAGCCAAGTCACTAAAATCTCTTTAAGACTATAAATCAGGAGTCGGCAACTTATGGCTCTTGAGCCATATCTGGCTCTTTTGAGGGCCAGATATGGCTCTTTCTGCAGGAGCCATAAAGTCCATTTTTTTCAGGCGCTGTTACAGGAGCGGCACTGTGAACACTGGACGGCTCTCACGAAATTACATTTTAAAAAATGTGGTGTTTATGGCTCTCACGGCCAAAAAGGTTGCCGACCCCTACAATAAATTACAGTGGCAGCTGGGTAGCTCAGTGGATTGAGATCCAGGTCTAGAGATGGGAGGTCCTAGTTTCAAATCTGGCCTCAGGCACTTCCCAGCTGTGTGACCTTGGGCAAGTCACTTAACCCTCATTGCTTAGCCCTCACCACTCTTCTGCCTTGGAACCAATCAATACACAGTATGGAAGGTCAGGGTTTAAAAAAAAAGACTATAAGTTCTAGAGAAGGTACCTACTTGTTTCACAAAAGCGAATGTAAAAGAGAAGAGAGATGAAGGAGATGACGGGATGCTAAAGTCCAATGAAAGGGTTTGGGGTTTGTTTTTTGTTTTTTTCCAAAGGTTGGGATGGCGGTGGGGGAGGTGGGAATGTTTTCAGTCTATGGAGAAGGAACCAGTGAACAAGGAGAGCCTGAAGATGAGAGGGAGAGCAAAGGGGATCCAAATGGAGAGTTTCCGGCATGTCGAATATGTAGTTTGGGGAAGTGTCATACCTGAGGCATTACCATCCCTGCAGGTGCCTCAGGATAAGAGAAGAGATGTCAGTCAGCTGGGAGGTGCTGAGTGGAACATCAGTGTAACATACAGGAGCCCCAGATGCCATTAGAGGCTCAGGATGGAGAGAAAAGAAAGTCAGGCAGAGAATTCCACAGACTGGAAGCTAGAGATTGTCCAAATAATCTGCCGTGGCTGACGTAAAGCGAAGGTCTCGAGGCAGGGACCTTGGTGGGATCCCAATTAGCCACTTAGAGGGAAGGAAGATGGGTCACATCCCCCGCTCAGCATGATACCCAAGGATGAGATTTGTCTCCAAGACAACCACACCTACCCTTCATCCATTATCTCCTGACACTCTCTCCCTCCTCCTTCCACTACTGTGCAAACTCCTGACTTTCCATGTCTCCTCCTGAATGATCTGAGTATAAAAGTTGTACAGGTGCCCCTTCCCAAAGTCCCTGCCCCCTGGCTCGCTAGGAAGTGTCTGAGGTCGGACTTGAACCCAGGACCTCCCATCTCTAAGCCTGGCTCTCAATGAATTGAGCCACCCAGGTGTCCCAGGCTCCTCAGTTTCTAACAAGGACACAACTGAAATGTTCAATTTGTGCACATGAAATGAAGCTACGATGTCATCCATTTAGCAGCACCACTTACAGGAAGATGAATGGATATATGTGGAGTTGAAATCAGGAACCAGGTTGGTTTTGCACTGTCTCCTGACTTTGTTTTTTTGTTTGTTTGTTTGTTTGTTTGTTTGTTTTTAAACCCTTGTACTTCGGTGTATTGTCTCATAGGTGGAAGAGTGGTAAGGGTGGGCAATGGGGGTCAAGTGACTTGCCCAGGGTCACACAGCTGGGAAGTGGCTGAGGCCGGGTTTGAACCCAGGACCTCACGTCTCTAGGCCTGACTCTCAATCCACTGAGCTACCCAGCTGCCCCTGACTCCTGACTTTGTATCTACCCACAGAGAAAAAGGAATCCTGGAGAAAAATCGTGATGTTCACTGACTGTTCTGAGCAGTTCTTGGCTTGTTGTGGTCTGTATCTTTTGATTTAAAAAATGCCTAGGGGGCAGCTGGGTGGCTCAGTGGATGGAGAGCCAGACCCAGAGACGGGAGGCCGTAGGTTCAAATCTGGCCTCAGACACTTCCCAGCTGTGTGACCCTGGGCAAGTCACTTGACTCCCATTGCCTACCCTTACTGCTCTTCTGCCTTGGAGCCAATGCACAGTATTGACTCCAAGACGGAAGGTGAAGATTTACAAATAAATAATAAATAAATAAATAATGCCTAAAAGAAATTCATCTTCTTGGCAACTCTGCTGATAAAATTAATTGAATAATTAATTACTAATAACTATCATTCTCAAGTCCGTCCTAACTCTTGGGGCAGACACAAGAATTTTTAAAAATAATTAGGCATATTCATTGCTCTCACTAATATTATCCGTAATAATCCTTAGTTAGAACCAAAACATTGTTTACATAATTCATTAAGAAAATCTGAAAATGTGTATAATACTGTTTGTTTCATCTCTTCTCATCTTTTAAAAATTCCTTCTTTGTTTCATTATGTACGTTCTCTATTAGGGAATAATTTCTAACATATATATAGGAATGCAGTTTTCACATAGTATTCATATTATATGATAAAAAATTCATATCTTGGATATTTCTGCTCAAAGAGTTTTCCACTGATAGGGATGTATGATCATTGCTATAAATGGATGGAATAAAACTTAAAGAAGAGGTTGTAGAATGATGGAGACGTAGGAAAGAGAAAGGAGTCAGTTGTCGTCCTTTCTTGAAGAGAATCAAAATGACACCACTGGTAGGGGGCAGCTGGGTAGCTCAGTGGATTGAGAGCCAGGCCTAGAGATGGGAGGTCCTAGGTTCAAATCTGACCTCAGATACTTCTAGCTGTGTGACCCTGGGCAAGTCACTTAACCCCCATGGCCCACCCTTACCACTCTTCTACCTAGGAGCTAATACACAGAAGTTAAGGGTTTAAAAAAAAAAAAAATGACACCACTGGGCTGTCTTTTGACTTAAGCATAAATTAGGTTTAAGTGAGGCATCATTGCACCAATTCATCAGCCTAGGTAGCTCTTCCAGTCATCAAAGTCCAATGGCAAGACAAAAGTCAAGACAACTGCTGATGGCCCAGGATGCAGCGGAGGACCTTAGCATCACGGATGTCTGACCAAGCTTTAAGGGCTCCATAGAGCCCGCTTCTGCCAACCTCGGTAGCTCTTGGAACAAATTGTTCTCATCCCCCTCATCTGCCAGGGGGGAGTCTGGGGCAGACATCCCCCTCACTCACCGATAGGTTTGAGGTCTTCTGGTTATCTTCAACCTGGTTTCACCTACTGCCCAGAGAGTTTACCAGTTGTACATGCCATAGCTTCTAGGAGGGAGATGGACACCAAACAAGGAAAGGGCAACCAGAGGCTCCAGTCTTCCCTGAATACTCCATACACCCAGGAGAGGGGGTAGGGCCATAAAGGATGGAATGACCAGTTCTGGAAAGGGTGACCAAGAATGCAGCATCTTCTGGATGGGGCCAGGTTTCTGTGAATGTAAGAACATGGAAGACATGGGAGAGGAAGCGGTCAGGGATGCAGGATGCTTCAAAGATGTATCCATGGGTCACGGCTGCCTAGATGCATGTCAGGGATGCTCATGACAGAGTGATGAAACCTTGTGACCGTGGGCATCTCTCCTGAGCTATGGAAAGTCTGCAGGATTTATTGTCAGAGGACAAGGGTTCCACTGTCCGCTCTGCCATGTGTAGGGCCACCTACGTGACCTTGAATACATCTCTTCAACCCTCTGAGCCTCATTTGTACCATGAAGAACTTGGCCTAGAAGGTCTTCTCTGAGTATGAAATTCCCCCCAGCATTTACTGACCCTGCGCTGCTGCTGACCTTATCACCAAGCTTGGATGGGAAATAAGCAGATTAATTAGAGTATCATTATGCAGAGACAAACAATTCATGCTATCATATGATATGGAGACGTGTTGTTCAGCCGCAGACCCTGGGAACTCACGCCAAGCCCCAGTGGCAGCTGTCTGCAAGCTGGATTGGAGAGCAGAGAGCCTGGAAGCCAGTTCCATTAGGAAGAAGCTTGTGGTAATGGTCCAGGCAAGCGAAGATGAGAGCAGAGAGACAAGGACAGATGCCAGAAATGTTACTGAGATTCATTTCACTCCCCAGTGAGCAAATTCCCAAGCTTCCTTTTCTTTTTAGCCTGGAATTGGGTTTTATCTGGGATTTTCCCTTCCCCAGTGGCAAACCGGAATTTAGATCCCACCTCCATCACTTGGGCATGTCCCTAAATCTCAGCAGACCTCCGTTTCCTAATCTACTAGATAATCCCCGAATGGCTTTCCAGCTCTAAAGCTCCATCACTGTAAGCAGCATCATAGTGAAACACCAACCTAAGCTGCTTGAGTGCCTCTCGGGTTTCCTAAGGGGCTAACAGGCTACCAGGAGGGCTCCTCTCTGCCCTCCAAGAGCACCACCACGGGCAGGATAATCACACACACTGGCTGAATCACTTATAAAAAGCGAGCTGGCTCTGACTTGGGGTTCCTTCAAGCCAAACCATAATCCTCACCATGTAGACAATGAAGTGCCCATGATGGGGACATGAAAACAAATCATGAGACTTAGTTGAAGTAGGGGAGAGCTGGAGATGGATAGAGCAGAGCATTTTCTAAACCATTAAGGCCCAGTGGAGAGGGCAACTGTTGCTGGTACAACTTTCCTTCTTTCCTCTACTGCCTCAACCTGATGTGGGAATGATCTTGAGTTCAAGTATAGAGCAGTGGAAAGAATATTAGATTGGGAGCCCAAAGACCTGGCTTCCTCTCTTGACTCTGCCAGCTAGAAGACGTTAGACTTTCTCTGAAACTCTGTTTTCTTACCTACAAAAAGATACGTTTGTACTAAATGCTGGTTCTAAATCAGGGATCCAAAGGTAAAAAGTTGAGCGACAAGAATCCAGGTCATGAATCACGGAGAAGCGGTGGAAACATTCATAGAGGGCCTAAGCATTCTGGACATCTTCCCTTGTGATGACCATGAAGGTCTCTGCCAGGGCTAAAACTATGATTCAGTGACTTATACTAAAAAAAGAGACATACAAGATGGTTTCCAGGAAATGTGGGCTTGGCAAGAGGTGGACTGGTCTTGTGGAAAGAGTAAGAGGATAAGGAATGGACAGTTGCCCGTGGATTGCATGGGCTAGATAGAACTCCAGAACATTAGCGTCCTGGATTTGAGGCAAAAGTTTCAGAGGGAGGGTTCTGTGAATTGAGAGTCAAGACTCAGAGGTGGAGGGTCCTGGGTTGAAATCTGATCTCAGATATTTCTTAGCTGTGTGACCCTGGGAAAGTCACTTAACCCTCATTGCTTAGCCCTTGCCACTCTTCTGCCTTGGAACCAACATATAATGTTGATTAGAAGGCAAAAGAGTTTCAGAGGCTGGAGAATTCATCACTCTCTTGTTCTTTCCTCAACACTGAACAACAGATCCCCACTGAATAGATAAATGTTTGGTCAATGTTTCTGTTATGCTTCTAAAAAGGGAAAGAAGAGCCCATGGTATAATCACATTCAAGTGGGGGTTATGGGAAGGATAGAACATAGCTGGACAGGATCCAAGATGAGGGAGAAGAAGGCTGGCACATGAGTCTTGAGGTTCCCGTGTCAGTGGACAGCAGACAGAAAATGACTTTTAGCTGCAGTGGGTGGTGTACTGAAGCTAACTGCACCAGAGCCCACTGTTCAATTCTCAGTGAAAGCATTTGCACCTCAGAAGTGGGCAAACCCGATAAAGCAGGGCTTGATGTATTGTTTTGTTGGCACTCTGGCCTTAAGAAACTTAAAATTATTAATAACACAGATTAAATGTAGAAGTGTGTCCTGCTTTCATTTCTGACATAACTGCTTCATTACTGACATAATTTCACCAAATCCCACTTTTCAATTGGCCTTCAAGGTCTAGAGAATGATGATTGGCCAGAGGACACATGACTGATGTCCTAAACAATCACTGAGAATCCATGATTTGTCTTTGAGGCAACCTGAACTGCCCACACAATCAACCCACTAGAAGCCACATAGGTGGTTTACATTATGGCTATATGTAACAAGGCTTCAAATCAGTTCAGTGTAGAAGTGAGGGGCTTTGCTTTCAAAGGTAATATAAGCAGGTTAAGCTTGGTCTGCTCTCTAGCCTGTGAATTTTACACAAGCCGGTCTCCTTGAAAAGACTTGGTAGTTGTGTGACCCTGAGCAAGTCACTTAGCCTCCATTGCCTGGTCCTTATCACTCTTCTGCCTTGGAACCAATAGAATCAATCAGAGTGATTCTAAGATGGAAGGCAACATGTTTTAAAAGAAAAGACATGGCAAATGACTTTTTGGTAGCATCTACCTGATGGGTGTCAGCGGATGGTTGTAGAGTTTCACCCTGTGTATACTCTCTGCCACCACTGAGTGGTCAGAAGAGGAAATAAGCAAAGTCTCAGGGAAGCTCCATCAAGGAATCCAAAAGGGAAAGACATGGTGCCCATGGGAGGTGCTGCCCTTCCTTCTTCTTGCTCTGGGTTTTGGTTACCCCAAATTTCTGGAACAGGGCTGGGGATTATTTCTTTGATTTCTGTTGGGTTTTCTAATCTCCTTGCAACTTGCTTCTGCTTCTCAGCCTAGAACACATGCAATAGCAGAAAATCCCAAAAGATTAGATAGGAATGATTACTCTAAAAAGTTCTCGACTCAAACACATGTTAAATTCTGGATGTATATTCTGCTTTTATCCAAACTCCCCACTTTGGCTGGGAATCTCCCCAAATCAGGATTGCACTAATGGCTTGAGTGTACATCAAGTAATCAAAGAATCCTAGCCCGTGCCAATACTTTGTCCATCAATTTAATTCTACAAACAGAAATCCACACTGATGTGGCAGTTGACATGGAGAGCTGGGCTGTAGTATTCACTCACACAAGGTACTGGACAATGAGAGGCTGCTCAGGACAGTGTGGGTGGACCTTCCATGGGGTATGGGCGGAAGGACATAGAAAGAAGCAATGGATGAAAAGTTTCAAAAGAGAAAAATCACTCTTGAAGTCAGGAAAAACACTCAAGCTGGTAGAGCTCTACAAAAATGCAATGGGCTGCCTTGACAAAGTAGCGACATGTTGTCAAGAGAATTCTAGTTCAGGGTTTGTTTGTTGTTGTTTTAATGTTATGTGGAAGGACAACAGAGCAAGAAGAGGCTCAAGGAAGGGAAAGGACCTTTGGATGGAACTGGTGGGATGGGGCGATGATAATGGATGATCCAATGAGATGATATAAAGTAGCTGAAAAATCTAAATGTAATCTATCAGTGTCAGTTTGTCTCTATCAGTTGATGATAATGCCATTAATAATGATGTAAAAAGACTGACCTTGGTTTTATGCTTTCTCTGAAAGCAGAATGAACTTTGAACAAGAAGGACTATAAGCACCCAGCTGCCCTTCATTAGTTCTCATGAGGAGGTCCGGCTGAGCTACCTCACAGAGTACTAATAGAAGGGGTGGATGTGATTGTGGAGTCCTTGTCTGCTGCCTGTCTGTCCTGATCTTTGAAAGATCTTGGAGAACAGGAGAGGGATGAAAAAAAGATAAGGCTTGTCTGATGATTGAATGCAGATTCTCCAAGTGCTAGGTCAGGAAGTCTGATATCTATCCCCTACGAGATTCTAGAGTGATTTATTATGGTGACCGTTTGTGGGCAAACAGTGATCCAAAAGGGCCAGAATGGTTTCATCAAGAAGTTGGCCAGACCCCAGTTGATATATTGTTAAAGGATATGAACAGGCAGTTTTTGAAAGAAGAAATCAAAGGTATGTATCACTGCTGATTTAGAGAAATGAACATTACAGCCACTTTGAGATATCATCTCATGCATATCAGATTGCCTAAAATGATAGAAGGGGAAAACAATGTGTGTGGGAGGGGATGTGGAAAAATTGGGACACTAATACATTGTTGGTGGAACTGTGAACTGATCCAACCATTTTAGAGAGCAATCTGGAATTATGCCCAGTTATAAAACTTGACTCAGTAATACTTCTATTAGGTTTATTCCCTAAGGTGATCAAGGGAAAAAAGAAAAGGACCTCCATATAAAATATTTCTAGAAGTTTTCTTTGGGATGGCAAAGAACTGGAAATTGAGGGGATGCCCATCAACTGGGGAATAGCTAAATAAATAATGGTATAGGACTATGATTGAATACTACTGCACTGAAAGAAATACTACTACATCGAACAAGTTGATGTTAGAAAAATTTGGAAAGACTTGCCTGAAATAATGAAAAGTGAAATGAGCGGAACCAAGAGATTGTTGTAGGAAGATGTTGTCCATCTCCAGAGAAAGCACTGATATATTCAAGAATGTATTATAGAGTTTCACATAAAAATCTGTGTCAAATGCTGGCCTTCTCTAGAGGGGAACTGGGAGGGAGGGAAGAAGGGAAGGAAGCAATTTGGGCAGGGGTGGGGGAGGGGAGTTAGGAGAGATCTAACATTTCTATTGTTGACTAGGTGAGTAGATTAAGATTTCAGGGAAATTCTATTGGCAAAACAAGTTTAAGCTTCAGCAAATCATTTGGCAGTTTTGTCCCTCTGAAGAATATGGAAAGGTTTGGACCAAATAGGAGTTCCATTAGGTGGAATTTGGAGTAGCTATATGGTGCAGCAGTAGAGCTTGGAATCAGGAAGACTCATTTTCATGGGTTAAAATCCAGCCTCATTTAACTAGCTTGCGACCCTGGGCTAGTTGCTTAGCCCTGTTTGCCTCAGTTTCCTCATCTGTAAAATGAGCTGAAGAAGAAAATGACAAACCACTCCAGTATCTCCATTAAGAAGACCCCAAAGGGGGTCATGAAGAGTTCCACATGACTGAACAATATTTCATTAACTGGATTTAGATCTGGTTGAATCTCTAAAACCAAAAGAAGTCAATGGCTCAATGCTAACTTGGAGAGGTCTTCAGCAGTGTGCCCCAGAGATGCATCCTTGACCCTCTGCTACTTTATTTGTTATCCATGACTTAGACAAAGGCAAGGATGGCATGCTTGCTGAATTTGCAGGTGTTACAAGCCTGGAGGGATAGCTACAACACTAAATGACCAAGTATGGATCTACAAAGATCTTGGCCAACTAGAAGAGAACCAAATGAAATGAAATGAAATCTAAGACTCTAGATTCAGATTTTTAAAAATAAACTACTTGTTATAAGTACAGAGCCTAAGAAGACAACTCACTCCCACAATTCCTTGGGAAAAACATGGACCACACAGTAGTACTATTAGAATTAGTACTAGTACTATTATTATTATAGATTTAGATCTGGCTAAATGACTAAAACCAAAGAGAAGTTAATGCAAACTCAATAGAAGTCAATAGTGACATGGTAGGCAAAAAAAAAAAATCCAACAAATATCATTTATTTTATTTTATTTTATTTGTTTGTTACATTAAAATTCCTAGGAATGTCTCCCCTTCTCTGCCCTCCCCACACTAGAGAAAGCATCAATTGACAAGAAGATGTATCTATGTGTAAAACTATGCCTTGCTGGTTTCTAGTTATCAGTTCTTTCTCTGGAGGTGGACATACACAAGTCATTCTTCAAATAACATTTCTGGTGCCGTACAGAATGTTCTCTTGGTTCTGCTTGTTTCCCCCCTCACAATTTCATGTAGGTCTTTTCATATTTTTCCAAAATTAACGCTTGCATCATTTGTTACAGCACAATAGTATTCCATCACAATCATATACCACAACATATTCAACCAGTCCCAATAAATGGACATCCCCTCCATTTCCAGGTCTTTGCCACCACAAAAAGAACTGCTATCAATATTTTGGGACAAAGGCTCTTTTCCTTTATCCCTGATCATCTTGGGGAGAGAACTTAATAGTGGCATTGCTGGGTCAAACCCTTTAGACATAATTCTAGATTGTTCTTCGAAATGGTTGGATTGGTTCACAGCTCCACCAACAGTGTATTTGTGACTCAGTTTTTCCACATCCTCCCACACTTGTCATTTTAGATTATAAGCCAATTTCATCAATGAATATAGATGTAAAACCCCAAATAAAATATTAGCCAGGACTCCTAATGCCATTGTATACTGCATAAAGACAGGCATGGTGCCCAGATCTCAGCAGGACTCATTGTACTCTGCCCTGGGCAGGACACACCTGTAGTCTTGTGTTCGGTTTCACCATATTTCAGGAACTTCAGTACAGGGTGACCAAAGGGCAAAGATATGGTATAAAAATTTTAACAGCTGGCACTCTGGTGGGGGGGCCGTATCCCTGACACAGTTCTAAGTTGAATCTGCATTGTAATATTTTCCCATCACTTTCTTAAGTCTAGGAAATCAAAAAACCAATACATCACACCCTGATTTATATAACATTTGCCGATTTCTGAAGTGTAAATACTCACCCTGAAAATTAGTACAGGATGGGGGCTTCAAATCTATGAGTTGGTTAAAGACTATTTTACCTGGAGAAGAGACTTATGGGGTATTTTGTTGGGGGAGGGCAGTGGAGGGAGGAGAGGAAGATAGTTTTCTTGAAGGCATCTATAAAATTCCCAAACCAACCTAAGGAAGACCTACCTTTGGAATCAAATGCCCAACACTCTCCCCTGCTTTGTCTATCCACAACTCCTCAGAAAGATCTGGATGTCATCTCCCTCGATCACCACAAGAAAACAGGTTCCTTTCCTCAGAACGCACAAAGATGCAGCTGATTTTAGTTGGTGAATAAATCCAGCGCATCTTGGGAAACAGAGGCAGTTCTGACAGCCTGACTCTGTAGGAAGCTAAACTTTCATCACAGATCTCTATAGCTGCCATGACTGAAATGACATTTCAGCTAGAGAGGTCTAATTTGGGGGGATTTCTTGATTGTCTGCAAGCACATTTTGTGCAGGTTAATGGTGTGTGGGATTCACGTGTCGGTGAATGCACTGACGTTTCCTCTCCTGGATGCAGTAACATCTTTCCACCCCAATCAATTATCTTTTTATGATGGGGACATTTAGGATAAACATTGCTTATTGTTCACTGGAAAAGCCTCTGATGTTGGGAAAGCTTGAGCACAAAAGAAGGGAACAGCAGAGGATGCAATGGAGAGATGGTGCCATGGAAACAATAAATATGAACTCGAACAGACTTTGAGAGATGGTGGAGGATAGAAGGGCTTGGCATGCTATGGAGAGGCAGAAACAACTGAATGTTGAAAATTTAAAGTTTAGGTAAAATTAAAAATATTTAAAATCTAAAATGTTTCTGCTGGCTTTCATGGCTGTCTACAGTTGGCTACTGCTCTACTTTTCACAGAACCACACAGCTGGAAGAGTCCTCTGTGGACATTTTGCTTCATTTGTCCATGAACAATAATTCTCTGTATGATACACTCCAAACAGGGTCATATGAGCCTCATTTAAAGACCTCCAATGAGAGATTGGGAGCCATCTCACTTCGGGGCAGTTCTCATCATTAGAAAAGTTTTCCTGATATCAGGGCTGAATGTGCCACTGACTTCTCCTCCCCATTGGTCCAAATTTAGCCTGCTGGGACCAAAAAAGAACAAACCTGATCCCTCTTCTCCATGATAGCAAATAACTATAATAATAATCTAACAATTATACTGTGCTTACTGGGAAGTAAGTGATGTTATGATCCCCATTTTACAGATGAGGGAACTGAGGCAAACAGGTTAAATTGATTTACCCAGATCACACAGCTTGTGTTTGAAGCTGGATTTGAACTCAAGTCTTCTTTATTCCAGGCTAACCACTCTACTGCTATACCACACTCTGCCTTGAACCCTTGAGGACTGTTATTACATCAAAGGTTTTACCAAGAATCTGTGAAATGACCCCAGGACAGGGAGATAAAATTCCTCCATAACCATGGGGAGCACAAGGACCAAGAGCCCAGGAGTCCTGTCCAAGGGCAGTGCCCACGTTCACCACAAGAGGCTGCTCCAGAATTGTCCACCACAGAGCCCTTGTGGGCTGGACAAGCCCTTCTGAAGGTAGCACAAACCCTGGTGATCTTTAAAAGGCAGCCTCTGAGAAACAGTGGGGCCCCAGGTGTAAGTCCTTCTTCCTCTTCTCAGCATTAATTAGCTCTAAGAAAAAGCCTGGCATAAGGGCATCAGAGACAGCAGGCACTGCCTGGGGAACAACAGCCATCCATCCATACCCCTTAAGGCTAACTGAGTGCTTTCCTCTCCATGAGACTTTGGGACAAGGATTATTATCCCCATTTTACAGATGAGGAGGCACCGATACGATAGGCGATTCCCCAGGATCATACAATAACAGACAAGTATTTACTGAGCATTCACTGGGTGCTGGACAGAATCAGAGCTACTGCTCTCTCCCATGTGTCGGCAGCAAAGCAAAGATTCTGAGTTCAAAACTCATCTCTTTCATGTATCTCCAAAGCTCTAAGGTAGTTGGATGGCAGCATGAATGCACTCTGGTCCTCCCCTCCCCATCTATTTTGTTTGGTTTCTTTCAAGGCTCAACCGAAAATAGAATCCTTAAACAATCCCATCTCAGAAAAGAAAATTGAACAAGCCATCAATGAACTCCCCAAGAAAAAAATCCCCAGAGCCAGATGGATTCACAAGAGAGTTCTATCAAACATTTAAAGAATAATTAATCCCAATACTTCATATACTATATGAGAAAATAGGCAAGGAAGGAGTCCCACCAAATTCTTTTTATGGCACAAATATGTTACTACTACCTAAGCCAGAAAGAGCAAAAATAGAAAGAAAATGATAAGCCAATTGCGTTAATGAATATAGATGTCGGGAGCTATTAAGAGAAATTAGAATTTCAAGTAGATATTTTTATCTGGACCCCCTCAAAAGATCAATACAGACTGGCAGAGCCGTGTATCGGTTTTTCTCCCTAATCAGGTTGAGACGGAGTGGGATATCTAAGATAAAAATCTGAGATTTCTCTTTTGATTCCTTTCATAATTCTCACCTTCCTTCAAAATGCATTATAGTCTTATTGAAAAAGCTTTCGGCTCTCAACACTCCAGCAGGAGGGGGGCTAACTCTGTTCCCCTTTGACCGATAACACAGATGGCTGGTATGGCCAAGGTCAAACCCTTGGCAGGGCATTTTGCCCAGAATTAAAGTAAAATAATGAGGCTCAAAAAATTGTTTAATACTATCAAGGCTGAGAAACTGATGGGGCTTTCCGACCTAACGGAGATGACCCAGGCTTCATTTAAAGATAACACATGTAGTTGATAGTTTAGCATAAGTTTTTTGTCTACGCCTGGAGGCTTCTAAGGCTTTTGGTTTGACTATAATAAAAATCTTGCTCTCTGTAACTGTGGGAAACTTTCTTGGGCTTTTGGGGGAAAGGGATCTTTAATTTCCTTTATAATAAAGTGGCTACTTCAGTATTTTACAAGCCGTGCTTCCAATCTGTTTCATTCTTTGCGTCCGACGACCACCCAGGCCACTCAGATTAATCTCTGGTTATAGAGCAGGTTCTCTATATATAGATGCAAAAACTTTAATATTAGCAAGGAGACTACAGCAATATATCACAGGGATCATTCACCACGACCGGGTGGAATTTATATCAGGAAGTGCAAGGCTGGTTTAATATCTGGAAAACCATCAGTATAGACCATATAATTAACCAAACTAACAGGAATCACATGATTATCTCAATAGATGCAGAAAAAGCCTTCAACAAAGTATAACACCTCTTCTATGAAAAACACCAGAAAGCATAGGAATAAAAGGGCCTGTCCTTAAAAAGTAAGTGGCATCTATCTAAAACCATTAGCAAGTACCCAGCAATGGGGATAAGCTAGAAGGCTTCCCAGTAAGATCAGGGGTGAATCAAGGATGTCCATTATCACCTCCATTATTTAATATTGGCTTAGAAATTCTGGCCTTTAGCAATAAGAGATGAAAAAGAAATTGAAGGAATTAAAGTAGGCAATGAAGAAATGAAACTATCACTCTCCAGAGATGATATGATGATATACTGAGAAAACCCTAGAAAAACAACTAAAAAATGAGTTGAAATAACTAATAACTTTAGTAAAGTTGCAGGATACAAAATAAACCCACACAAATCATCAGCATTTCCATACAGCACCAATAAAGTCCAGCAGCAAGAGACAGAAAGAAAAATTCCGTTTAAAATAATTTTAGACAATATAAAATGCTTGGTAATCTACTTGCAAAGACAAACCCAGGCATTATATGAACACAATTACAAAATACTTTTCATACAAATAAAGTTAAGATCTAAAAAAAAAAAATTAAGATAAAATAAATAAAGTAAGATCTAAACAAGTAGAAAAATATTCATTGCTCATGGGTGGGCAGAGCTAATAATAAAAATGACAATCCTATCTAAATTAATTTATTTACTCAGTGCCATACCAATCAAACTACCAAAAACCTATTTTATAGAACTAAAAAATAATAACAAAATTCATATGGAAGAACAAAAGGGCAAGAATATCAAGGAAGCTAATGAAGACATGTGAAGGAATGTGGTCTAGGAGTACCACATCTCAAACTGTACAATATAGGAGTAATCACCCAAACAATATGACTAAGAAATAGGATGGATCAATGGACTAGATGAGATACACAACATATAGGGAGGAGTAAATGACCTTAGTAATCTAGTGTTTGATAAACTCAAAACCCCCAGCTTTGGGGATAAGAACACACTATTTGACAAAAACTTCTGGGAAAATTGGAAAACAGTATGGCAGAAACCAGATAAGAGACCAATATCTCACCATCTATACCAAGATATGGTCAAAATGGATGTGATCTAGACATAAAGAGTGACACTATAAGTAAATGAAGGGAACATAGACTACTTTACCTGACAGATCTATTGAGAAGGGAAGAATTTATGATGAAACAAGATTTAGGGAGCATTATAAGGTATAAAATGAATAATTTTGATTGTTAAATTAAAAAGCTTTTGAACCAACAAAACCAATTTAACCAAGATTAGAAGGGAAACTGGGAAAAAAAATTTTATAACAAATTTCTCTGAAAAGGTTGCATTTGTCAAATCTATAGAGAACTAAGTCAAATTTATAAGAATACAAACCAATTCCCAATTGACAAATGGGCAAAGGATACAAATGAGCAACTTTCACATGAAGAAATCAAAGTTATCAGGACTCAGCCAAATCCCATCTGCTGTAGGAACAGGAGGGTTTTCCCTCTCTCCTCTCTCCCAGCTAACAAGGCCTCCCATTTGAGTTTATTTTCTATTCATACTGTAAATCCTGACCTTCATCTTAGAACCAATACTGTGTACTGGTTGCAAGGTAGAAGGGCAGTAAGAGCTAGGTCACTGGGCTTAAGTGACTTGCTCAGTCACTTAGCTAAAAGTGTCTGGGGCCACATTTGAACCCAGGACCTCCCATCTCTAAGTCTAGCTCTTTATCCATCTATGTATCAGGCACCTAGCTGCCTCCCCAGTATATAATCTTGGATAGCCTCTCCCATTCAAATGGGTTTTCTTGAGGGCAGAGACTATACTCTTGCCTTTCACAGTCTCCTCAGAGCTTGGTGGGGACCTGGCATGTCAGCAGTGATCAGTGCTTGTTGCCTAGCACATTATTTCACCTTGGATAAGCATTTCATATCCAAGATTATAAATTTAAAGTTGGAGGTACTTTAGGAGACAGCTAGTCCAGCCCCCCTTGTCTTACAGATAAAGGAAGTGGGAGCCACTGAAGTTCTTTGATTTGTCCAAAGTCCCCTTGTGAGAGGCAGAACCAGAATTCCAACCAATGTCCTCAGACTCCTAATCCAGCTTTCTCCCCACTCTACTCCTGTGGGGTTTGGTGGCGATGTTCTAGGGAAATCATATAGTGCCACAGCCTTCCGAGGTGCCAAAGCTCAGCAGTCAAACCCCTTCTCCAGGGTCCAAGCAGGGCCCACTCCATGCAGACAGTTGTGCTGGGCTAAGAAATGAAGAATGAATCAATGGAGTACTTTACTGATGACTCAGTCCCAGACTTGGGTGCTGCTGGAGACCAAAATCAAATCTAACACAGCCAAGTCATTCCATCTTCAGGATCCACTGGTGGGCCTTTCAAAAAGGTCTCAGGTCTCTTTTGCCCCTGAGATGGTATTTCTTATACCCAGAAGCCTTTCATTTCAGATTATCATCCTCTTTAAACTTTAAATCAGGAAAGTAGCAAAGCTACTGTCATTAAGAGGGTTGTTTCTGAAACCTTTTCAGAAGGTTTAGCCAAGAACACAAAATGAGATCGAAACCCGGGTTCAAATCCCAGCTCCTTCATCCACCAGTTGTGTGACCCTAGTTAAGCCAGTCCATCTCTCTGAACTAATTTCTTCATGTGAAAAGAGCACAATGACAATACCTGCACCATTGCCTTCAATCGATCATAAAGCATAAAGTGCCAATTGTGTGCCAACACTGGGCTCGGTGAAGGAGAGAACAAGTACAAAGACTGAAACAATTTCTCTTCTGAGAGGGAGTTAAACCACTCTAGGAGGATGCCTTGTCTTTTTCCTTCCCCGCTAGTCCTTCATCTTAAATGTCTATTTTCTTGCCTTCCAAAGCCCCACTTACTAGTCCTTCCGTGTTCGTATTTTAAGGCCAAAGCTATTCCACCAGTTATTAGAAAAGCTAAATTGTTCCTGGCTACTGGGGGGAAGAAACCATCAATTACTTTCCTGAGAATCTACTGGATAAATTCCAAATTGCAAATCCATACAGAAAGTTAGTTAAGCATGACAGATGACCATGAGCGTGGTCTCCATTTAGCATATTGGTTATTATCATTTTACAGATTCAGAAAAAGCATCCATTAGCTGGAGGTTACTGGGGACAGAAGGGGAAAAAAAAAGATAATCTCCTAAAAGTCCCCAAATGAAGCAGAAATAGACCCCCGGCTAACCATCTCCCCTCCTCTAGAGATGTGGTTATCTGCTCTATTTTCTTTCCTCCATACAGCATCAAACTTCGATTTCTTTAACCTGGGAATCGTGCCCCATAATTCTCTGATTTAGATGGTGGTCCATGGACTTACTTATAGATTATCATTGATCTCACTCATCCTGGAAGTCCTCTGAGCTTAGCCAAACCAGCTAGAGCACAAGATTTCAGGAAACCAGGAGTCTCTGTGCCTTTGATAGACTCATTACTTTTTCTTTTCAAATTAACCCAAAGTGGTTTGATTAGTGTAAGGAACTCCTGAAGAAGAAACTCTCTCACCACGCAAATGAATACTTTCTCTGCAATTTATATACATTCTTGGGACACTTAAAGACCGAGGGACTTGTCCAGGGTCCCTTGGCCAGAATATGCCATACTCGAACCCAGATCTTCTTGACAATGAGCTCAGCTAGTTATCTACTATTCATTATGAAATCTCTCTATATAAAACTACATTTGAAATCCCAACTTACCTGAAGTACTGTGCACCTGGTTGCTTCCATTTAACTGGCATTTCCTTGATGGCAGAATCTTATTTTTGCCTTTCTCTTGACCTCCCCCCCCCCCCCCCCCCCCCCCCCCCCCCCCCCNNNCCTTGATGGCAGAATCTTTTTTTTGCCTTTCTCTTGACCTCCCCCCCCCCCCCCCCCCGATCAACCCCCAAGCCACCCCTTCCTCCTTTTTAAAAGAGCACTGAAATCCTAAGATCACAGGTCTTGGAACTAGAAGTGCAGAATTAGAACAGATGTCAGGTCTTTTCACCCAAACTCTTCATTTTATAGAGGAAGAAACACAGGCTCAAAGAAGTTTAGTGATTTGGTCAGGGTCATTCGAGTAGCAAGTAAGTGAGCTGGGATCCGAACTTGGTCCTATGACTCTTTTTTTTGTTTATTTTTTTAAACCCTTAACTTCTGTGTCTTGGCTCCTAGGTGGAAGATTGGTAAGGGTGGGCCATGGGGGTCAAGTGACTTGCCCAGGGTCACACAGCTGGGAAGTGTCTGAGGCCGGATTTGAACCCAGGACCTCCCATCTCTAGGCTTGGCTCTCAATCCACTGAGCTACCCAGCTGCCCCCCATCCTATAACTCTTAAGTTCAGCATTTTTTTTTTCCCACTGTGCCGTGCCATTCATTCCAGTTGACAATGTTGAACACAGCAATTTCCTCTCAGGAGAGAGATCTCAGCCACCGTACCAGATGGCTTTTCTTAACCATTTTTCCTCATTGCTGTCAAATGGAGGGACAGAGATGACAGGAAAATGGTTTCTGTATTCAAAGAAAATAGAAATAGGGGCAGCCAGGTGGCGCAGCGGGTAGAGCACCAAGGCTGGAATCAAGAGGATCTCGATTCAAATCTGGCCTCAGACACTTCCTTAGCTGCGTGACCCTGGTCAAGTCACTTCACCCCATTCACCTAGCCTTTGCCCATCTGTCTTGGAGTTGTTCCTAAGACAGAAAGTAGGGGTTATTTTAAAAAATGGAAATAAAGTTTTCAAAAGTGCACACTCGCGCTCAGGAGTGGCCTCCGTACTGCATCGGAAGTCAGTTTCTCACTGCAAATGATAAAACTTTCCGAAATGAAAGAGGAAACGAGATGGTTTTTTTTTTTTTAAAAGCCTTTATTTCCTTCACCATTATTGTTTTACAATACAAATATCACCTTGTGAATACACAAAAAAAACCCTACAGAAGATAATTCTGCTGCACGTAAAATACAGAATGGATATATAGACTTCTTCATTCTTAAAAAACTAGTTTGTTCTGCACATTGGCAAGGATAGGATAGAAGAACCTCCCCAAGCCAGCGTCTGGCCGGGGGGAGACTCGGAGGGACATGCAGTTTCTGCACAAATATATTTTAAAGACATCCACCTCTCTCTCGTCACCGTCACTGCTGTGATTTGGCCAACCGCATGGTCAGGAGGAGGGCTACACGGACTCGCGACGTTCGCGGCTTCCATCGAGATCACCCGCCACCCTTTCTAGAAAAAGGGAATGGATTCATGGCTGTTTTTATGGCCTCGTGAAAATCGAGCCACCAGAGAGACAGGAAAAGAACTCGAGGGAGCCTCGTCCCTGCGCCTGGCCACACGACGGGCGATCGGGCACGGGCGCGGGAAAGGCTCCCTTCCCACATCTTCGATTCGCAGCAATTTCAACACCAGAAGGAGACGTTGATGATTCATTTTAGCAAGAGATGCAAAACTGAGTCGTGTGTACATATCATCGTGGCTTTGTGGAATACTTTTATTTCAAAGAAAAACATTGACGATTGCCTACTGACCATACAATCGAGACAAGAAAGGCACTAGATACATGGACAAATCTTTCTGCCAAGAAGCACTTTTAAGTATTCACTCTCCTCTCTCTGACATGTAAAAATCTTTAAATTTAGATTTCATAGACATCTTGAAAAATAAAGTTAGGAAATACTTAGAAAATCACTTTACAACAGAATCTGTGGTTTTTTTTTTTTTGCACTTTTTTTGACACCATCGCTGCTGATTTTTACAAAATCAAAAGTTACCAAACGTTCCCGCATCTACCTTTTTTATTTTTTTTTTTCACTTGACTATCGGCGCAACAGGTAGAAGAAAGAGCTCTGAATGGAATTCCGTTCAGGTGCTTAGAAACCTTCATATAGACGTTTGCTAGAAAATGGCTTACAGCCCAATCTTTGGGGCAAAGAGATATGAAAAGTATGTTTTCCCAAGAAAATAATACGCTTTATTTCCAGGCTGGGCTGGAAAGACCAGAACTGAGGATATAAAAGCTTATGTTTATGCTGCCGCATCATATACAAAGGAGCATGGTCATGGGTCATGTAAATCCCCAACCTATCAACGAGAAATGCATACAGTGCATGATAAGTTAAATTCTCTTTATTGGTGTCCAACGCAGGTCCTTTGGAGAGGAAAAAAAAAAAAAAAGATCACAGTGCTGACCAGGTAACTCACTAGGTTAAGTCAAGGTAACTGTTGAAAGATCAAAGGATTAGGGAGGCGTTGATTTTATGGCGATTTCTCTCGTGGAGTCCTTAGTACTTTGGACAGCTCTCTTCCAACTGGAACAGCCGTTATGTATCGTTCACCAAACGACTGTATTTCACTTGTCTACTGAGATGGACCATGGGCCAGGGGAAAGGCCAGTGATAAGACCGAGGTACAATTCCTTGGACGTTCTTTTCAAAGTACTGGAAGGGCTTATACCACCATACTCTCGCCAGGAGGTTCATTTGGGAAGCTTCTTTTAGCACCTGAAATACCAAAGAAGAAAAGCCTTGGTCAGGTCTAGTAATGCAATTCATCCATCCCTAGCATGTCCTGGTTTCATCCTGGCCTCACTCTTAGCTATAAGCCCCCATCTTGGGAGACCCACCTGTGTAGACTTATCGACTTATCAACAACAAACAACAACGCAAGAAGGAGAAAGACGCTCTCTTGATTCTTTCGGTGACCAGCTAGAAATAGGACATCAACCCTCTAGCCACGAGTGTTTCCCTGAAAGCCAGAAGGCTAAGCCTCTGAAGAAAGCAAGAGTCTCAAAATAACATTTTCAAAGACAAGGGTCGTAAGATGGGATTTTTGAAAGGGAAGCGATTTTCCCTATCAGACCACATGTTTAGATATCCCAAAGGAAAAAACAAAAAGCTTTTGGGTGATCCCTATCTTGAGACACGGTACTGCTCAGGAGAAGCAAAGCCAGGGATCTTGGGAACCAGGAATTTTCTGTCAGAGTCAAAAAAAACTCTGAAGACATCTAGCTCTAATTCCCTTTTAAGCAAGATGCAATCAACCACCAAATATTTATTTATTAAGCACCAGCCATCCAAGTCTAGCCTCTTTTCTAATAAACGAGGAAGAATGAATCCTAAGAAGAGAAAAGTTTACCCAGAGTCCCACAGCTAGTGCCAGAGCCAGGATCTGAATCCAGGCCCTCTACCTATAGTCCCAACATTGTTTCCCCAATACTGTTGGAGAAGACTGGGGACCAGAGAGGAGAAAAAACTTTCAGGGTGTCAGATAGCTCATGATTAGCTAACTCCAAGATTAATGCCCTTTCTGTGACACCATCTGTCTTCTATTTCTCTGTGATTCTACTTTTTTAAACCCTTACCTTCCATCTTGGAATCAATACCATGTGTTGTTTCCAAGACGGAAGAATGGTAAGGTCTAGGCCAAGGGGTGGTGAATGACTTGGCTAGGGTCACATATCAAGGCAAGATTTGAACCCCAGACCCTCTCATCTCCAGCCCTGGCTCTCTCTACACTAAGTTGACTCTCTTCCCCTTGATTCCCTTTTAGGGGAGACATCTCTCTAGACAATAAGAACCCCCATGAGGCACTTAACCAGGAGGGTTAACTATGATTCGAGTCCAGGTGGGATTAGGACAGGAGGGCGTCACGACTTACTTGCTGATTAGCCATTGTGTGATACCACCAGAAAAGTCTGGTGGTGATGTAGTAAGCCACCACGACGTCCACAGTGTAGTGTTCATGTGCCAAGAGGATACAGAAGACTCCGGACACGCTGAGAATCCAGCAAACCCAATGGTACCACCAAAGTCGCCGAGGGGAATCTGGAAGGAAGAAAAAGCCATCGTGGTCACATAGTCCCAACACAGCCTGGCCGTGACGGCTAAGCCGGGTCCCAGCAGCGATCCTGCCCCACCACATTTTCCTCGCTCCTGGATTAGGCAGGCTTCAGCGCAGAACAAAAATACTTTCTTCCTGGGATCTTAGAGAGCATCCCATCCGAAGCAAATACACTGAGATGTCAAAGTAATTCACACTTTTTAAATATATGAATATCAGTTCTACTTCTCTATGTATGAATTAGAATCTTGAACCCTTGGACTCCATCTCCCCAAATTCCTTTTCCCTTTCATGTACGTGCATCGTTATGTTGTTTGTATATAGTTTCGGGGTCTCCTCCCCCTCGCTCTCTCTTCCACGCGAGTGGCTTGGGTGAGCTCTGCTCCTCTCTGGAGGGAGGCTCGCCTTTTTTTAGTTTCCCTTTTGCTTCAGGTTAAATTTAATAAATCTTATTAAATATAATATTTGGCGAACTAGATATTAATTTTTAAATCTACATCTAGTACTTCAAAGCTTACAAAGCATCTTCTTGAGAATAACATTATGAAAAAAAGAAATGAAAATGCAAAGGCACTCTGGCTCTGTCGGCATCCAGGAAGTGATAGGATAGAAACCCTCTACTGGCACAGGTTGCGACTCACCTGACCTAGCACAGGAGTTCTTATAATTTGGGGTCCACAGACCACTAAGTAGTTCATGGAGAGATTTGTGGGGGAAAGCGGGGGAGAAGTGCTCAATTTGGATGGAGGAAAAAATTACATCTCAAATTTATTATGGCTAAATATCACTTTTTAATCCATTACTTTCTATCCTAGTAACCACTCCAAGTCAGAAGGGCAAGAGCTAGGTAAATGGGGTTAAGTGACTTGCCCAGGGTCACAAAGCTGGGAAGTATCTGAAGTCAAATTCAAAGCCAGATACCCTCCCAATTCCAAGCCTGGGGCTCCAGCCATTATGCCACCTAGCTGTCTTTCAATTATGAAAGCAACACAATATTACTCTAAGGAGGGGACTTCGCTAGACTTCACTAGAGGGGTTCATGGCACCAAAAAAGTTAAAATCCTCTGATGTCTTATAGCAAATATTTAGTCAGCAAAGTGGCACAGACTTGGAGTCATGATGGCCTCAGTTGGAAATCTGTCTCAGACGCTGGGTGACCCTCAATTTCCTCACCTGTAAAATGGGGATAATAATAGCACCAACCTCCCAGAGTTCTTGTGAAGATTTCAGGAGATAAGAGAATCGAAATCACCTTACAAAAGGTTAAGGTGCTGCTGGAGCTACTCCACTTAGGCCCCATTAGGGACACTTAATTCATTTTACTCAGACCCCAGTGAAAGTCATTGGATTGCCTTTAACTACCCTTTGGAGCCAGCGTTCTGGACAGATGTTGATCTCCACTGCTCTGGGCACAAGCTCTTCTACAGATGGACCAAGCAGCTCTCATCTGCTCTGTCATCAAATGTTTTAGAGAGAGACCCATCAAGTGTCCCTGAGGAAGAGTCCCTCTCCTCCTTCCTTCTCCTCCTCCTCCTCCTCCTCCTCCTTAAAGGTTCCTTATTTGTGTTAAGGACAACCTCATTCCAAGGGGCAGCAAGGTGGCTCAGTGGATAGACTGAGGGCCAGACCTAAAGATGGGAGGTAGGTCCTGGGTTCAAATCTGAGTTCTCGATGCCTTCTAGCTGTGTGACCCTGGGCAAGTCACTTAACCCAGTGCCTAGCTCTTACTGTTCTTCTGCCTTGGAACCAATACTTAGAATTGATTCTAAGACAGAAGACATGAGTTAAAAAAAAACAAAAACAAAAACAAAAAACAACCTCATCCCTTCAAAGACCAGGTTTGCACTTTGGACATATCCTTGACTTTAAAAAAAAAATAATGTTTTATTTTCTCCCCTATTACATGCCAAAACAAAATTTTTGAACATTTTTTTTTTTAAAGTTTTAAGTTCCAAATTCTTTTCCTGCCTTTCTGTCCTCCAATCAACTATCAGGTCAAAGACACACAGCCTCCATGTTTGTCCTTTTCTCTCCTTTCAAGTAATAGCAGCTCTGGTTCAGGCCCAGTGACTTCTGTGGTCTCTTTCAGCCCTCTACTCTGATCTAATAATAATCCTAAAAAGGAGGAATAAATGAATGAATGCATGAATGAATGCATGAATGAATGAACTTTCTGTCCAGCGCACAGTGTGTGCATCCTTATTGCCGTTTTGTAGATGAGGCTATACCTAGGGGGTTGCCGTCAATAATCCCCAAACCAGCCTCTGGCTAGAGAGCCCTCGTCCTCTTTAATCCACCCTCCACAAACTGAGGAATCGACGTTCCTACGCACCAGTTGGACCTCCACTCCCTGGCTCAAGCTTCGTGTCTTCCTACTGGCCCCGGGATACAACATGAGCTGCTCTACTTGGCATTCAAACCCCTTCAGAGTTGAGCTCTAGAACACATTTATAGGCTCATTACCCATGAATTCCGCCACGTTCTGTGTTCCAGGCTTTCGGCTGGATTGGCTCTCCCTCATCTTTGAGAAGAGACGTGGCACCCAAGGGGGGATCGAGCCGCCCAGCCAGACACTGTGGTGCCTGGAAGGAAGGGCCCTGATCATCCTCCACTCACACCTGGGCTCTGCTGGGTGGCATGTTATTCACCCTTCAATGACCGAGTATGTTGGGGCCACGGCCCGTTTTCCTGTCCTAAGACATGGGCAAGCTGGGCTAAGCCAAGTGTGGAGTCTCAGTGTGGCTAGACTTCTGTTTCGTCCAGTTGAGTCCCCATTAGCAAAGCCAAATCATGATGGAAGAAGATGGTGAGAGCCGTGGTTAGGCCGGGCTACTCACTCCCTGGAGCTCTAGTCTTTCTTTTTTCCAGCCACAAAAAGAGCCGATATTGTGCTTGGCACACAAACGTGTTACTTTCCGCTACATCTCCTCCCCTATTCCCAGCAGCCACCAGGAATAATTGTGGCCAGCTCGCCCCATCGCTTCCTCGACTCCATCTCATGCAGAAGAGAGAAGAGCGCTTGGATGACCAAAACCCTTCACGAGGAAGCCAGCCCCGGGCAATCCCCACACGACCCAGGCACAATTCGTCTGGCTTTCCCCAACCTCTTGGGAGTATTTCCCAGAGAAACACTGGAGGTAAAATCAGGACCCAAAGTACCCACATGGAAAGAAAAGGAGTTCTGGACTTACACTCTTTGATAAATAAGTACGTCAGGGTCAACATGACTGTGTGCCCACTGTAGAGAAAGTCTCCACATAAGTTGTGGGAGCCTGTGATGGACAGGCCGCCCCCCGCTATCATCTTCATTATCCTCCGTAAATGAGCTTCCCAGTCTCCAAACAGCTGTAGGAATAGAGAAACAAGGGCCATCAGTTCATGTTAATCCATTCGTGTTCGTTTTCTTCCACTCAAGAAAGATAAAATACAGTAGACACGATGGGGAAAATACAGGGCACTCCATTGACTCCATTATAAGTCAATCAATCAGTAAGCATTTATTAAAGGCCAACTCGGTGCCAGGCATTGGGGGATGAGGACAAAAAGGAGAGCCCCTTGTCCCAGAATGCTTCTGTTTCACTGAAGGAGAAAACAAGGACACACATGAGTACGCACAAGGGGAAAAGGCAAAATAAATACGAGGTAATTTTAGGAAGAAGGGAAGCAGGAATTTGTGTAATTAGAATCTGTTACCCTAAAAAAAAAAAAAACTACAATTCCCAGCACCCCACTCTCTTCCTGTCGTTACATGCTGACGTAGACAGGACATAAATTCTGTGGAGTTCCACGTCTCGCTCTCGTGTCATCCTGTCGCAGCTTTGATGGAATGGCCTTTTTGAGCAGGTAGAAAAGCAGTCATAAGGTTCTATTTTGTTCTATAATAAACTTTAGAAAACATAATACTTGAAGTATTGAACATTAATTTAAATACTATAGAACTGGTGGGAGAAGGTGGCACTTGAACCCTGTCTTGAACAGAACCAGGAACCTAAGAGATCGTCTCTCTCTCTCTCTCTCTCTCTCTCTCTCTCTCTCTCTCTCTCTCTCTCTCCCTAAACCCATTTTCCAATTACTCAGAGATGTATCTGTTCACATATCCGCACTTAGAAAACATGGGTGGGTGACTCTCTATTGCCTTCTGAATAAAGTCAAACTATCTCTGCCTGATTGAAGCTCTAGACTTTTGGATGCTCCCCGACCTAAAGTACTCTGGACTGCTTTCTGAATGGTCCTCCATTCCCTGGGTTTGTATCCGGCTTGCTAGCAGAGTGTGGCCACTTAAGGAATATTTGTTGATTGACACTGAACGATGGCGAAGGGTCTTGAGTTGCCACCAAAGGAGGTTCGGTTGAAGGAGATGAATACAAAATTCCCTTGTATTTACTTGGGGAGGGGGAAGGTGAACTGTCTTCTAGAATCTGAAACGGTGTCATGTAGAAGGATTAGACACTCATTTAGGACCCAGAGGGCCGAATTAGGGGCAGTGGGTGGAAGTTCCAAAAAGATTCATGTAGCCTCGATGTTGGGAAAATGCCCTAACAACTCGAGCTCCCACGGACTGCCTTCTGGGCTCCATTCAGGAGTTACTTGTTCCGTGAGGCACCCCCTGACCCACTCGCACCAGCACCACCTAAAGTATTTGTTCTTTGTACCCCAGCACCTAGTCCAGCGCCTGCCACTCAGCAGGTACATCACGGATGTTTACTGCATTGAACTATACCTAGAACGCTCTCCCTCAGCCTTCTCTCTTGTTAACACCAAGGCATTTCACTGTTGGGTTTAGTGGCTGTGTTGCCCAATGGCGTTTTCCATCCCTCTTTCTTGGTGATTCTTTGTTACAAAGAAGAGCTTGATGGGCAAGAAAAGCAGGAGGGGAAGAGAGAAGTCACATAGAGGCAAAGATGGCAATCAAATTTAAAAATATTTTTCAAGAAACAAACACTGGGAGAAAATCCTCTTCATCCCTTCAGATTATAACCCAGAATGGATAAAGCCAGAGCCGGAGAGGTCAGAGACCACCTAGTCCAGTATCCTCAAAGGTCCCCTGAGATCCAGCTACAGTGGCATCCTGGATGTTCCTCACACACAACATGCCATCTCCCACCTCCATGCCTTTCCCTGGCTATTCCCCATGCCTAGCATGCACTCTCTTCTCATCTGCACTTCCCAGTCTCCCTTTAAGGTTCAGATTGATTTCCCACCTCCCACTACTTTACTCATGCCAGTCCATTCCCTCCACAGGAGCAAAGACAGTCTCATTTCAACTCCGTATTCCTTCTCAGTGCCTAAGAGAGCATCCTGCACACAGTAGGTGCTTCATGGATATTGGCCAAAATGAACCATTTTTCTCTTCAGCCACTGTCAATGGCTTTCTGTCCTCTGGAAGCAGGAAGTCCTTCCAAATGCTGCATAAGCTTCTTAAGCCCTTTATCGGACAAGCTTCAGTCAATGTTGACCCAACTGGGTCACCCAGAAGATCAGTGTTTACTTTTTCTGCCACTTTTGGAAAAGAAAAGAAAATCCTGAGACTCAGAGCCAGAAGGGGCTGCGGAGGTCACATCATCATCGTCTCTGCCCCTCATATGACAAGGCGAGGAAACCAAGGTGAGAGAGGGAAATGACTGACCCAAAGTCACTTAGCTCTAACCAAGATTCTGGTTCAAATCCTGCCTCTGACATCTTCTCTCTGTACTACCTGCACCTCAGTGTCGTTCAATGTCAAGTCAGAGGGTTGGCCTGGAAAGCCTTGGTGGCCCCTGCCAGCTCTATCTGTGATCTGATGACCTCTTGAAGCCTCAATTTCTTCATCTGTAAAATTAGGGAGCAGGACGAGGGCTAATGTCCTTTCTGGACTGAGACTGATGGTTCCAGGAATCTGGCAGTCTCTCATCAGTCAACCAGCATTTAAGGACTCACTGCAAGTGAGATATTGTGGGAAATAAGGGGGATACACCCCCTCCCCCAAACCTGCAAGTCCTGGTCTTAACATGGAGGTCAACACAGACTCAGGAAAATGTAGAAAGAATAAGTACAAGCTGAATTCCAAGTCAGTGGAAGAAGGGGAATATGTGGAAACCAGGAAAGACGTCACAAGAAAGGTGGGATTCCAGGAGGCAGAGATGAGGAGGGATGACAGCCTTTAGGGCATGAGTCCCAGTCAGGCCCAAGACATGGAAATAGGAAGAGGGTCAGCCGTAGCACTGGCACAAGGAATAGAGCATTGGGGTTAGGAAGACCCGAGTTCAAATCTGGTCTCAGATACTCACTAGCTGTATGACCTTGGGCAAGTCAGTTAACCTGTTTGCCTCTGTTTTCTCATCTGTAAAATGGGAGTAATAACAGAATTGGCACCCCCGAGTTGGGGTGAGGATCCAATAAGATCACATCATATGTGCAAAGCCCTTAGCACATCATAAGCTATTATCATTATAATTAATAACCATTATCGTCAGAATGGCAAGTAGGATTCTTTTCTAAGAGTTGGTACCTAAAAGAGTTATCGTCCATAAACTCTTTACACAAAAGACCTCATTTGCACTCTTCAAAAATAAGGGAGCCGGTATTGCTGGAATAGTGTCTGGAGAAGGCTGAGACAAGGGAGAGTATCTCTGCCAGCAGAGGGCCATCCAGTGGGACACGGCCAAGCACGGCGCTGTACGCGGGTGTGAAGGAATGGTTGAGAGGACGAGCACAGAGAAGCTGGGCAGATTCCTAAAAGCTGGTGTCCAGTGAAGGAAGAGGAACCAGCGGGCAGAACAGAAAATAAGCAAGGAAAGGCGCTGCCATTAGAACGGAGCAGCCTCACTCCGGGGAACGTCCGGACGAGGCACCTTCCCTGCGCTGCAGAGGGGGGCAACTGCAGCTTTGGAAGGGGAGAACATGGCAGGACCGGATGGACGGATCCGCCTTGTTTGACTAAACCAGGAGCTTTCCCTTTTTCCTCTCTCCTTTCATTCACTCTAACAGGCTGGGCAGGAAAGGAAAGGGAGATGTTCAGAAATCGACGTCATTTAAAGCCCTAACCTAGCAATGAAAACGTTCAGCCTCTCCCCGAGTCCTAACTGCCCCCGTGGGAACAACACACAGAAGAGAAGCTCCTCGAAGGCAAAGAATATTCCATTTTTGTCTCTGTATCAAGCGCTCGGCACAGCGAATAGCACCTAGTTGTAGCTTCGCAGCAGTGTACACAGTAGAGTGCACATAGTAGGTGCTTAATAAATGCATATTGATGGATTGGAAAAAGAAAAGAATTTTTTTAATGAACCAAGAGTAGTTTTAGCTTTCTGGGGCCCTGTGTGCATTCCCTCAAATAATCAGTCAACAGCTTATGGCCTGTATAATCAAAAGGAGCCTCATGAGGCAAAAAGTCAGAGAAAGAAGAGGCAGGAAGAGGCAGGAAAGGCAAGGGTTGGTCAGAGGAGAAAGACAAATGCTGAGCTAGAGAGCAAGTAATCAACAAGCACATAGTAGGCACCTACAGTGTGCCAGGCACTACACTAGCCACAGTGGAGATACCAGTACAAAGAACGAGGAAAGTCCTAGTATTCCCAAGGAGCTCACATCCTCCTGGGGGAGACAAATGCACATTCAAGCAGCAACAGCAAAGGAAAAGGTGGAGGAATCCACACATAGACGGCGTTCAATTGGAGGAGGTCATGAGGCGTCTCACCCTGCTTGGACTCCAAGAACCTCAGAGGAAATCCGAAGGGTCAGCCTCATGAACTGTCCCCAAAGGGAGACCCACACAGGAAGTACCAAGCCTGGCCAGACTCAGGATCCACCTAGCCCAGGGTCTGGCTGAAGGTGGCTCCTTGATACTCGGTGAATTCGATCAAATGCCCTTCCTCCAGCTTCCTTCAAAGCACAGTTCACGCACCTTCCTCAATAGGAGCCTTTTATCAATTCCCTCCTCAGGGACTGGTGACACCCCCTCCTCAAATGATGTTATCTCTTTGGAATATACCTCTAGACATCCGTGTTACCTTCCATGGCTAGAATGGAAGCTCCTTGAAGGCAGGGGCCGGCTTTCTATCCCTAGCACACAGCACTGGGCACACAGGAGGTGTTAAATCAATGTTTGATTTCATTCTCCTCTTAGGCACCGACAGTCTACATTTTCTTTATCTCTGTGTATATATCTGCAAACATATACACACAGAGTATATGTTGTGAGCATATATCATCCCTACTAGATTATAAACTAGGTAAGTAGATAGATAGATAGATAGATAGATAGATAGATAGATAGATAGATAGATAGGATGAAAGAAAGATAAGAGATAACCATCCCTACTTGATTATAAATGAGAGAGATGTAGACAAGCATCACCCTTACTAGATTGGAAATAACAAGATAGAGAGATCAATAGATATGATAGATAGACACACACACACACACACACACACACACACACACACACACACACACACACACAAGCATCCCTACTAGATTGTAAGCAACAGATAGATCAATAGATATAGATGGATGGATAAACATCCCTACTAGATTGTCAGTGATAGATAAGATAGATCAATATAGACGGACGGACGGACGGACGGATGGATGGATGGATGGATGGATGGATGGCAATAGATAAGCATCCCTACTAAACTGTAAGCAATAGATACAGACAGAGAAAGACAGACAGACAGACAGACAATAGACAGATAGACAGATAGACAGATAGACAGATGGGTAGGTAGATAGGTAGGTAGGTAGGTAGGTAGGTAGGTAGGTAGGTAGGTAAGCACCCCTACTAGATTGTAAGTTTTTTGAGAGCAGAAGCCATGGATGTAGCATTTGCTTATACCTCTCTGGGTACTCTGACCATTTTCCTTTTCAAAATTACCTCATTCGCTTCCTGGCTCTTCCTGAGACACAGTATACCTTCTCCTATGCCCATACCTTTGCCCTGGCTGTTCCTCATGCCTAGAGTTCATAGAAGTAATATTTGCTTATAGCTCTCTTGATACCCGCTTGATAGAACACTTATACCTCAATTTCCCATTCTTGCTTGACATCTCTCTCTTAAACCCCTAACACGGTATCTTACAGAGTAGGCATTTAGCAAGCCCTGAAAGAATGGCAGGATGAGGAACTTAATTCTTCTTCTGGATGGAAGAGGTAATTTGTCAAGGAACAGTGGGCTCTTGGCATCCTACCTCACCTTGGGCTAAGTTTGTGCAAAGTGAAATGACTCTTGGGACAAATGCTGGGAACTTTGTGGTTATGTCAAAAGACACCTCATGCCTCCCATATATAATTGGTGGCACCCTAAGATAATGAGAAGAAGAGTGGGGACATTATTTTCTTTCAATCCTTGCAGATGACCGGCCAAGAGATTGTCGGCCACATCATTTGTGATATCCAAAGAGGCACCCTCCAAATTCCTTCTGAGAACCAAAGAGGGTTAAGACCTAGTCTTGGACCCAGCTGTGGGACTGGAGAACTTCGCCCTTTAGTTTCTTTCTCAATGCTGAATTCCGTGACAGCCCATCATTGATGGAGTGATTATTTCATTATTCTGGCTGAGAACTGTCCGAGGTCCTTGTTCTCTGGCTTTCTTTTGTCTATCACTCTTGGCTGATGTCACTTATATCTGCAATTAGGCATCTCAATAACAAGAAGGCAGAGAACAGAAACTAAGGTCCAATGTTGCCACATTTTGACAGTTTGGGTCAAAATCTGGCTGCTCAAAAATTAAAAACAAAAACAAGATTTCAGGATTAAAACATGCTCTCCATCTGCTACCTCCATCTGAATAGGTATCTGTGACTTGATTCCACAAAAAAATTCCTCAGAGAAATCAAGATATTTGACAAAACAGCCTTGTCAAACCCTCCAGGGACAACTAGAGGCAACTGGTGTCACGAGCTAACCTATTACCAGGCTAGCCGTGTCCCAGTCATCCTATAGTAACCTATAGAAGCAAAGCTCATTACAAAGCTTGTAACCTCTAGGCAAGCATCACAGAATATCAGAGTTTGAAGGGATGTTAGAACAATGAAGACAGAACATAGTATCCTAGCACTTGAAGGAACATCTGAATATAGAACATAGAATATTGAAACTTCAAAACACAGAATGTTAAGAGCTGAAAGAGAACCCTTAACATTGAACACAAGAGGTTAGAGCTGTATTCTCAGCCTGGAGAATAGAAGACCTTGGGATGCTCAAGCTGGAAGGGACCATAGATATCATCCAGGCCAATTTCCTCCTTTTTCTAATAAGCCAACTGAAGCCTGGACTAGTGATGTGACTCGGTCACTCAGAAATGCTGTGGCCAAGGAATCTCTCCAATGTGCTAGTTCTCTTATGGTGCCCTGGATGCCTTTTCATCAGTGAAAACCCAGGAAGAGAGCCCTCCAACTTCCCTAGAAGAGATCAGACATGCTAAGTGAATGAGGCAGCTAGGTCCGGGGACAATGGCCCAAGTGACTCAAGCAAGGACAGTCAAATTCTACCACCCTTGGATTTCAAAAGCAACGGTTTCGTGACTAACTCCATGAACAGACAATGGGTTCCTTCAGAATGAATGAGAATGAGCAAAAAAGTTCTTTGATGACCTCATGGAGTGGTACAGATGGCTACAAAGGAAAGAAAGATTCAAGCCCTCCGCTACATGCCTGGTGAGCACTCTTAAACCTTTTCAGTTCTCATTTCCTCTATCTTCTTGCACTCTCCAAGCCCAGGCTTCCTCCGGATGCCAAGGCTTTTAAATCAGGGATACACTTCCACTCATGCTGCCCCACCCCTGGCTGGTCCCTGGTTGATACGGGTATGGGGGAGTTGGGTTACCCCTCTATCCCTACTGTCACTCCAGGCTCTCCTCCTTCCACCATCTTTCAGTAACTCTCCTCTGAGGTCCATGAAATCCATATTTATCACCCAATCAAGGCCCTGGGGACTTGTCTACTGACTTCTGGGACATTCTCCTTCCTTCCTGGAGTTCCATGCCTGCAGGGCTCAGTCTTCCTCTTCTCTCCCACACCTGCCTGGACACTAGGATACTTAAACATACATACTGACACTCTTCCAAATAACGTAATCTCCTTATTGTTCAATTTGTTCATTTTCCATGAACTTCTCCTCCGTCCACCACAGCTCCACACACACATGATCCTACCCTGACGCTTAGCACCACCAATAATGTTCCATGTCCATGCTCATGAGCTTCCTGATTATCATCCATTGTCATTCCCTAAAACATTTTCTGTCCTCACTGTGACCCTAATCCCGCCACCCCTCGGTTCTTTCCCAGGCTTTCACCCCTACGCTAGCTACATACTCTTCCCTTTGCCATCATGAGTTCTTGGTGAACCAGTTCAACTCGACAGTGTCCTCTCGAGCCCCCGACCCTTCATTCAAGAGAAGGCCTTGCTTGGCCAAACTCCAGCCTCTGATTTCCCCGACCATCTGCTGCCTGTGATCCTAACCGCAGGTTACTGACTGAAGCTGGAGAACAATCACAGAACGGCCAAATGGGTCCGTTAAGAGTTTATGTTACATAATCTTGACGGTGCCCTCAGAGCTGCAAGACAATCCTCCCATGCCTCACTAATCAGTTCACTATGCCCCTCATTACGGTGGTTTTTCCAAAGCTCTTCATCCCTCCTCAAGCTCCCCCAGCTGAGAACCCCGTCACATATTACACTGGAAAAAAAAAAATAATGAGGCCATTCACAAAGAGCTTGGTCCTCTCTCCTCCTCGGTTCACATCGGGTGCCCTTTTCCAGTATCTCCACCTTTGTACTGTTTCCCATGAAAAGGAAACTGGCCTTTCTCTTGGTCAATCCTCTTTACATGCCCAAATTAACCCATTCTACCTGGTCTTCTTCCGAAGATTTCCCTCTCTACATCCCCGTTCTCTCACCAATCTTCCATCTCTCCCCGTCCTCCAGCTGGTTCCCTGTTGCTTACAAATATCCCTTATCTTCCCCATCCTCAAAAAATCCTCCCTCTCAGCCCATAGCTCTGCCCTTCTGGGCCCAAATGCCTTGAGAATTGGTAGAATGGGTGGAATATGGTCGAACCATTATCTGAGGTGCCACCACTTCTTTTCTTCTGCCTTTCTTCATAATTCTCCTTGGTCTGGCCTCTGACCTCCTCTTTCCAGCGAAACTGCTCTCCCAAAAGGAACTGATGACCGCGTAAGTGACCAATGAAAGGTCTTTTCTCAATCCGCATTCTTCCTGGCCTCTCTGCAGATTTTGATAGTGATGATCATTCTCTTCCTCGAACCCAAGAGTCTTGGAAATAGCCAGGCTCGTGGCTCAGTGCCCTCAGTCATCCTCCTGGGAAGCAGCCCCCACAGGGATTCAGCCTGGCCACCCTTCCTGCAGGGGCCACAACCACTGAAGACCCACCCAAGAAAGTTCTTGCCACTAGAGTCTTAGGCATGGTGGGAGAGTTCAAAAACGGATATCAGCAGAAAAAAACATTAAAGAAGAAGCCTGACCTTCTGTTTTTCCACGGCACTCTAAAGACCATGTTTCCATGCGTGGTGACTCCCTCATCAAACTAGGAGGGGCTGTTAGCCTATATTCGCCTTTCTTTGGATGCCTAGCACTCGGCACCAGTTCCTGGCACAGAGTAGGTGCTTAATAAAAGCTAGATCAGACGGACACTGAGGAAACCTGGCAAAAGACTATGGAAGTAACTGCAAGAAGGCAGCTCCCAAAGCTCCAAGTCTGGCCAAGGAGTCAAGGTATGGGCATAAGTAACAGGGAGAATGGGCAGTGGGCTAAGTAGAGCAAGTGAAGTGCCAAGTGTTCCAGAAGTTCAGAGGAACCTGCTGGTAGAGTGGGAAGAGCAAAGGATTCCAAAGATCTCAGTTCAAATCTTAACTCAGACATTTGCTAGCTATATAACCTTGAGAAAGTTACCTAAGCCTCTCTAGGCCGCCTCAGTTTCCAATTTTATAAAAATAAGGCTAACAAGTGACCTCTAAGGACCTTCCCAGCCCTAAATCAGACCTGAAAAATGAGAGTGGAAACGGCAAAAGAGAGATGAAACCAAGTGTTCTAGGAAAATGTAGAGGGAGAGAAAGAGAACACTTGAAGCTGGGAGAAGAGGACTATCAGGGAGGGCTCCTTGGAGGGGGTGGCGCTGGGGTTGAGGCTCATAGCAAGAAGACTCAGAGGCAAGACACAATGAAAATCACTTCATTCAGTCCCACTTCAAGGATGTGTGGGGCACTCACAATGGCCATCCACCTGGAAACATGTTAGTCATCACTGGATGGGTTATTAGATCCTCCAGGCTGGAGGTGAAGGTTATCTTAGAGATCATTTCACAGGGGAGAAACTGATATCCAGAAGGATTAACTAACTTCTTCGGAAATACACAGAAAGCAAGCAAAGTGGCAAAGGTGAAATTCAAACTCAGAACTGAGATCTGAACCAGCATTCTTTTTTTTTTTTTTTAAACCCTTACCTTCTGTCTTGGAGTCAATACTGTATATTGGCTCCAAGGCAGAAGAGTGGTAAGGGCTAGGCAATGGGGGTCAAGTGACTTGCCCAGGGTCACCCAGCTGGGAAGTGTCTGAGGCCAGATTTGAACCCAGGACCTCCCATCTCTAGGCCTGGCTTTCCATCCACTGAGCTTCCCAGCTGCCCCCCGAACCAGCATTCTTACAAAACACCATATACTAACCAGGCCAGAAGGACTAGACCTGTGCTTTTATTGGTGTGGGCAACTACCAGTGAAGAAGCTCTCTTCACTGATGCAAATCACCATCTGCTCTGAGACTTATTTTGGAGTCAAGAGTTCTTAATTTGGGGTCCATTGTTTCCCAAGGGGACCGTGAGCTGACTTCAAGGAGTCCATCCCGATTTTCAGTCACCTTTGCTTTCCTTCGTAATTGCATGTAAAAAATGTTATTCTGTGAAGGGGTCCACAGGTCTCGCCAGTCTGCCAACAAAGGAATGTGTGGCATAAACAAGATGGAGAACCCCGACTTTGAGAGCTCTTGGGGTCACTGAGAGGGTAAGTGACTAATCACAGCCTGTCTGAGTCTGAGGGAGGACGTCCTGGGTCTTTCCCACTGAGGGGGCCGATTCTTCATCCACTAGACCACACTACCTCCCTCCTTTACATACATGCAAATTCACATGCTTGCCCTTATACTGTGCACACAAAAAATGCCCACACAGAGTCTTAATGATTTGTGAGTTTCTTCACAATTCTGCGCATGCCATAAATAGTTTTTGCAGTCTTCCCCAGCTAACTTGCTGATGCTAGCAGAAATATCTCGGCATTTACAGTCAAATTTGATCCTCCAACATCTGGGCTCTATGAGACATTGGGGTTCACGCGTGAGACTCTCCTACCTGGCTTTCTCTATAAAAAGAGAAGGAAAAAACCCCTTTTCTACTCTCTCCTTTAAGCCACAAAGACAAAAAGTTCTGATCACGACAGATCCTGGTGAAAATATTGGACAGCCGAGAGAGAAAGAGAGAGAGAGAGAGAGAGAGAGAGAGAGAGAGAGAGAGAGAGAGAGAGAGAGAGAAATGAAAGTGTGGAGGAGGGGGAAACCCAAGAAAGGAGAAAAGCCGCGTCCCACCAGAAGCAGAGACAGGATGGAAAATAAGAGATGGCCAGTTTTCAGCTTCACTAAAGTCAAGCTGGCATTACCTAAGAAAGGACCAAGATGGCAGCCCATGGTTTGGCTCTCTCTCTCTCTCTCCAAGCCCTCCTCTGCACAGACTCAGAGCAACCACAGCACAGCTCATTCCAGAAAGTTCTCCCAAGTTTAAAAGTACAGAGTAAGAGTTCCCTTTCTGGGTGGCATCTGAAAGCCAGCCTAAAGAGCTCTGAACAGGTCCATCACCAGGAGGGTCACAAACTCAACAGGGACGGGAATTGGCATAATATGGCAGCCCAAGCTGTTCGTGGGACCAGAGAGACAAAGCATCGAGCACAAGGGAAGAGGCAAAGCTCACTGGCCTCTGCTCTGGACGTTCCCTATGAGGAAGGTCAATTGTAAACTTGAGATCATCCAAAGGTGGGCAACCAGGATGGCAAAGGGCCAGGGTACGTGCCAGGTGGGGACGTCCAAAGAAGCGGGGATGGTTATACGAGAGAAGACTTGGTTGTCTTCTGAATTTGTAAGGAAAAATGTCCTAAAGAGAAGAATTATCCAAAAGGGGAATGCCACGCGCCGCTCTGAGAAGCAGCAGGACCGCCTTCCTATGGGCTCTTTCAACAAAGAGAATCATTTTCCAAGCAGGTCTCGGCAACTCTCTGAGCCCTGTGTTGGGGGCTGACACAGCAGTACTAGGAGAAGGCGATCTGCTCAGGCATGGGGTGAGGTGGGGACGGGAGGGAGAGAGATGCTGTGTTCCTTTTCTCTTCAACAGAGAGGGCGTTCACAGTAACGACGTTCCAAGGCCCCACGAGTTAGAGAAGAGAAAAAGGGCCACCCAGTTTGGACCCATCATTCCCATACTTTGGCGAAGAGGGAGTTAATCGCAACAACAGCAGAGAACCGGTCTGGTCCGTGCTGGAAGGCGTGGAAAACATTTTCCATCTATTATCTCACTTGAGCCTCCCACAAACCTTGGAGGGAGGTGCTAACATCAGCCCCCCCACCCTTTAGAGACAAGAAAGTGGAGGCTTGAGGAACTTCCCCGGGGCTGCCATAAACAAGGGTCTAAGCTGGGATTCAAATCTAGGCCTCCTGGGTTCCCAGGCGGGAGCTCCACCTCCTTCACCTCCAAAGGAAGAATTTTCATTTTTTCAGTTTGTGCCCTGACCAGGAGCATTAAGGCCCTCCTCTGAGCCGGGCACTGTGCTGGGAGCCAGAGACAGAAAAATAATATAAGAAAATCGTTGCTCCCAAGAAGCTTCCGTTTTATCTTCCTATCCGACAGACAAGTCACAGACAGCACGGAGGGACAGAGCTTTTCAGGACTGTGTTTTTTCTTGTTTTTATAGAACCCGTAACTCCACAGAAGGGATTTTTGCTACTAAATCACATCGAGACCTCCTCTGTGCAGTCTTAGAGAGAGTAGTCTGGGACACTCAGAAGTTCAGGGATTGGGGCAGCTCAGTGGATTGAGAGTTAGGCCTAGAGATGGGAGGTCCTGGGTTCAAATCCAGCCTCAGACACTTCCCTCCCAGCTGTGTGACCCTGGGCAAGTCACTTGACCCCCATTGCCCACCCTTACCACTCTTCCACCTATGAGCCAATACATAGAAGTTAAGGGTTTAAAAAAAATTTTTTTTTTAAAAAGAAAAGTTCAGGGACTTGTCCAGGGTCCTACAACCAATGGGTGTCAGAGGTAGGGCTTGAACTTGGACCTTTCAGAGCCCAAGGTTGGGTCTCTAAATGCCTCTCTTCCAAGCTGCTTCTTATTTTAGACACGATGCCTTTTCAACATCATGTTCTCCCAAGTAACTTAGCAGCTGCCGCCCCACTGTAACCGCTCCTGTCCAGCCTCTGTTGGCTGTCCTTGTGGCTAAGACCACCCCAACCCCAGGGAGGGCCCCCCTCCCCCCCGGGGGATTCTCGCCAGGAAGACGGAAACTCTGGGTCATTCTGAAATTCAAGAGAAATGAGGTCCTGGAAACATGAGCTCCAACAGATGGCCACATCAGTTGGCAAAGTTTTCCTGCTGCAACTAATCTCTGGCTCTCTGTAAAGGTTTTGGACTCTGGTAACCATAGGAACCCTGAAACACACTGAACAACACAGCCCGCTTGGAGGCTTAGTCACCGTGGGATGAGCTCATCTCTGCGAAGCCACGTGCCCTGCGATTTTTCTTCTAAAAAATTAAAAAGCCAAAGTGACACAGAACAAGTCCTTCGTGTGTGCTCTGCGCAGAGCAGCCCTCTGGACAGCTGAGGCTCCAGGGCCAGGGCCAGAGCAGGACCGAACGTCTCCCGTGTTGTAACGCCAGGACGGAGGCTATTTTGGGAGCTGGACGTGTCTCCTTGCTCTGCCAGGACAGAGACCCAAAGGCACTAACGAGGCATGGCGGGCTGGGGGTCTCGGGGAGGGAGGGATGGCACCCGCTGGCCCAGGCCCTTTCCCACATTTCGGCTCGAGGCAAAGATCTCCCCGAGCCAGTCATTTAAAACCCCATCACTCCTGCAAGCAGAGGCATATGCCGGGCGAGTCGGGCACCACCGCCAAACGAGGGACAACGCGTCAAATTCTCCCAAGTACATGGCACACACCGTCGGGACATTTTCCCCACAGATGACAAGCTTCAAAGGGGGGGCATCATTGAGAAATCTGATGTGATGTAGCAGACAGAGCCTGCCTCCACCCCCAGGAAAACGAGGCATCCTTTGGCTAAAAGCTCTTACTTAGAGAGAGGGGAGGCCGAAAGCTCAGAGGACCCAGGAGTCACGGAATAAGGAATAACGATGACAGCTAGAACTTCTCTTCTGACAATGATGGGCCGGCTCCAGGCTAGGCTCTTTACAAAGATTATCTCCTCTGATTCCCCACAACTACCCTGGGAAGTGGGTGACATTATTATCATTCCCACTTTACAGTTGAGGAAACTGAGGCAAACAGACATGAACTGACTTGCCCAGGGTCAGTCACAGAGCAAGTGTCTAGGGCTGCATTTGAACTCAGACCTTCCCGATTCTAGACCCTGTGTTCTAGCAGCCTCAGATCTAGAAGGGACTGAAGGAGGATAGACTGAGCTAGAGAAGTCCTCAGAAATAACCCGGCTGAATGCCCCTCACTCTACAGAGGAGGAAAATGAGGCTCATAGATAAAATGACTTCTGAGTCCTACTTGTAGGCAAAGCCAGGATCTTCTAACTCCCAATTCAGTTCTCTTTCCACTGCCCAACACCGGCTGAAAGAAAGCACTTAATCGCTGCTCATTCGTTCATTCATTCACCAAGCAAATTAAGAAACGGAAGGGACCTTTGAAGTCATCTCATCCACTCCTGCCACCATTTTACAAATGATGCAGAGGTAGGTGGAGTTCTGGATAAAGCACTGGGCTAGGAAAACCCGAGTTCCAGTCTAGCTTCAGACTCCTACTAGCTGTGTGACTCTAGACAAGTCACTTAGCCTCTATTTGCCTCAGTTTCCTCATCTGTAAAATGAGAATAATGATCGCACCTACCTCATAGGGTTATTGGGAGGATCCAAAAAAATAATATTTGCAAAGGCCTCTACAAACATTAATAGAAATATTGTTATTCTGTTCCCATGATTCAATAGGGATATGACCAGGGATGTAGACTCTAAACGATCACCCTAGTGTAAACATCAATAATATGGACATAGGTCTTGATCAATGACACATGTAAAACCCAGTGGAATTGCTCATTGGCTATGGAAGCAGGGTGGGAGGAGGGGAGGGAAAGAACATGCATCATGGAACCATGGAAAAAGATTCTAAATTTATTAAATAAACTTAATTTTTAAAAAATGCTATTACTTATTGTAAGTGTTAATTATGGTCCAAGGCCATACAGTACCCAGGTAGATTTGAACCTAGATCCTTGGCCTCCAAATCTAATACTTTCTCCACTGCCCCTCTTAGCTTCAGTGCCACCAGAGACATCCCTTCAGGCTAACAACTGGTTAATTTGAGATCTTTGAGGAGGGCCATCCAATGTCACCCGACTTCCAGCTGAGACCCAGGGGTTTAGTCTGCCTCAGTTCCTAATATGAACCCCCCCTCTACACTGCACTGGAAGTGGCACCAACAGAAGCCAAGTCCATGCCTCCTACACGTAGGTCATGAAGACCTACAGGTATCTCGGGCAGCAATGCCAAGAGGGACGAGGCCACTTTGGCCCCAAACCAGAAAAATCAAAGAGAAAGAAGGGAAGAAAAAAGGAAGTAGGATAAATCTCAAATTAATCTTTAATAGCTTTGGACGAAAAAATGCCTTCTAAAGAATGTGGCTTCAGAGGCCCACAGAGCAGGAATAAGTGACGGCCGAGAGGCGCAGAGCTTGCATACAGAGTGGGTGACCCGTGGTCAGCTCTGATGGGCGGCAAATGGGAATTCTCTGAAGGAGAGAAAGTGATAAGGAGCTGGCACTAGCCAACTCTCCACTGAAAAAAAATAATGTGAATCTAAACCCCTAGATTGTCCCACGTCCTCTCCACCCAAGTATGTGGCAGAAATGAGTCGGTTCCCGTCTACTCTTGTTTGGATGCCCATTTCCAAGATTTAAGAAGTTTTGTTGAGGAAAGTGACAGCCTGTTTAATCCCCAAATTCCCCTTCTCTGTGTTGTTTACTTAAAAAAGAAAAATCTTACCTTTTGTCTTAGAATCAATATTAAGTATCACTTCTAAGGCAAAAGATCAGTAAGGACTCAGCAACTGGGATTAAGTGAATGACATAGCTTGGAAGCATCTAAAGCTAGATTTGAACCCAAGACCTCCCATATCCAGTCCTGGCTCTTGATCCATGGAGTCACCCAAGTGTCCCTTCCCACCATTTTGTTTTCATCAAAAACTCTCCACTAAAATATTTTCCCCGACTAAAGCATTTCTGTGTGTTCAGAAGATAGAATGCTACCAGTCATGAAGCTGGAAGGGCTTTTAGAAGTCACTGAGTCCAACCTCATTATTTTTCTGAGAACGACAGTCCTCAGAAAGCGATCCAAAGCCACACAGGTACAAAGTGGTCAAGGCAGGATTTGAACTTACATCTTTCATCTCTAGGCCTCTCAAGCCCAGGTCTAAACATACTTCCTTTGGGCAGTGCCAGGGTACAAGGAGGGGGCAGCCTGGTATGGGGAAAGTGGGTGGGTGTGGAATGAAAGACAGGAACACGAGTGCACTTGGACCTCCCAGGACGTCCCTGTCAAGATTTCTAGGAGAGGAAAGAAACGAAGCTTCCCATCCAGCAGCGACAAAACAGGGAGAAATGCCTGGGTTAATGTCAGTGGCACTAACGATGGCTTACAAGCCTGGCAGGGAACCAGCTATACCCACACAGAGAGCTTCGATGCTCCCAAGTCAAGAAGATTTTTCTGAGCAGCCAAGCTGGAGGGAGGAGGAGGAGGAGGAGGAGTGGGGAAGGGTGCAGGGGCAGCAGTTAAGTGGCCACTTAGGAGAATAGTCCTAAGGCCAGAGAAGTGGCCCAGAGGAGTGCTGGAGGGGAGGTTTAGAAGTCCTAAACCAAAAGGAGGGGAGCAGAGAAGGGGCTCCAGAGGGGCTTAGAGGAGGGGGGAAAAGGAACCTGCCCCTGGGGAAACCGCGGATAAACACTGAATAATGGTAGAAAAGCAGGATTCCCCCAAGGTCTGAGTCAACAGAGCCCTGGATAGGCAGAGGACCACCCAGCACCCAACCCAAAGAACAAACCCCAACAAGAAGAGAGAGTTACCTTTGGAGAACAGTTGAAATGCATGCTGGGTACTGGGAGGGTGGTTACATACATGGTGATACACCGGTACAGGTACAGCGTGCCAACTAGGAAGAAAAATCTTCGGCTAATGATGGACCTGGAGGAAAGGGAAAAACACGTCTCACCCTGGGCAAACACATTCCACAGGTTTAGCCACTTGGGGTCATCCACCGTCTGCGCATGCCTCCCCACACACACCCAGATGGAGTTCAGAATCGAGAAGTTTCTCCCAGCTCAGACCATGGTGACCCCACTTTGGGCACAAAGCCAGAGAGCCGCAGAGAGGAGAAATCTGCACCAGCTCTCCCGGAGTGCCCGTGCCATCCTGGCTGGGAGCAAGAGCTCAACCAACAAAGGGAGAGCAGCCATTGGCAATCATCTTAACAAAAGGAATTGTGCTCCCTTCTCAGCTTCTCACGCGCTCCCCTTCCCATGCTCGGGGCCAGGCAACTGCTCAACTTGACAATCCCTTCATGCTGCCTCAACTTGACTTCTTGTAACTCTTAACTTCTGCAGAAGCAAACTCTGGTGCCACTTTTTACAGGAAGCCCTGCCCGATGCCTCCCTGCTTAAACGATCATGCATTCATTTATCTGTAAAACCTCAGGTACCCTCTCGGAATATAGCTTTGTAAGGTTTGCAAAGCACATCTCCTGTGATGAGAACCATGTGGAACAGGTGCTTCTATAATTCCCATTTTACAGATAAGGAAACCTCAGTTTAAGCACAGAAAGCTTAAGAAATTTTCCCTGGGTCACATGGATAATATCGTGAGATGGGATTTTATCTCAAATTCTTCCTGACTCCAGTCTGGCACCCTATCCTTGTGCCACCAAGGTGCCTTGAGAGCACTAATCGTTTTTCATCTTGTCTTTGAATGATGTGAAATGCAAGGCTCAGGGCTGGATCAATACTTATTGATGTAAACTAGGTTCTAAATATGCACTGAAAATAGACAGCAGGGTCACTCCCTTCCCCCTCCCCCAGACTTTACATCTGCCAGGCAACTCTCCTCAGAACCCAATCTCCATATCTCCATGCCCCTTCCAAGGGTATAGACACCCTCTTCAAACCAGCTTACACACACACACACACACACACACACACACACACACACACACACACACACCCACCCATCTTTGGTAATCCAACCTTTACTCCCTTCAAAGGAATCTGTGATCAGACTGAAGGGAATGTTCCTACATACCCACGGCCAAAGCCCATGCCCTGGAACTTGCCCCAGTCTTTCCACAAGTCACTACAGAGACCCATCCAGCTGTTTTCGTTTGACATCACAAGGATATGAGTTGAGGCAGCATATTCTGGGGTTTCTTCCTAGATTAACCCCATTTAAACAAAGACCAATGTCATAGCTCATTTTTCTAGAGCACTGGGATTCTGTGGGCAATCCTATTTGGATGTGAGAGAAGGCAAAGATGACCCCCTTGGTACAGCAGTAAGACAATGTATTTAAAAAAAAAAAAAAAAAAGCAAAAGGAAGGTCTCCAGTGTGCTGGGCAGAATGTCAAAGAATGAATGAAAAAAGCATTTCTTATGTCATTACGGTGTTATATGACGAGCACTGTCCTAAATAAGTGGATAAACTTTCAAAAGCAGAAAGCACCAAAAGATCAGCATTCAACACAAAGCCTGGGACACAGTTGGGGCTTAATAAATGTTTATTGACTGACTATGGAAGAATTAAAGGAAACTATGGACAAAAACTGTCTGGGTAAGATGGATTAGGCCTGTTCTTCTTGTCCTTCAAAAGAACCAGGAATAGACAATAAAAGGGGGTGAAATTAGGGTTGATATTGGGAAAACTTCCTAAAAATTGGCAGGATCCCAAAGGAGAATGGGCAGCCCAGGAGGAGGTGGAATCTCTCTCAGGTGCTGTATGAAAAGGCTGGAGGGCCCCACCTTGGGGATTTGACAGAGGGGGTTCTTTGGGCTAGGCTAGATGACCTCGGCGGTCCCACCCACTTGGAGATTCTTGGCTATTCCTTTCCAGGTTGTTTGAATTATTAACTAACGTTACAGAAAATGGTTAAAATGTTAGACATAAAAATGTGACAATGAATGTGGTTAACAAGCCCTCTGGGGACCAAAAGCTGTGAAGAATGAAAGCCACATATCCGGCAGAAACATTCACATCGGTGGTCCGTGACAAACTGCAGGAGAAGGAGAACTTCTGACGGCCTTTTCATGTCGACATTTTGACATCCACCTCATGGCTCTGGTCCTCCCCTCCCTGGCCCTCAGGAGGTCAGTGCTGCCCTGGAAGCCTCAATGCTCTCCCCATCACCCTGCAGGGTGAAAACGGCTTGGACAAGCAGGGAGACAAACCTTCGAGTAACATGGAGCACCACTGGGCTTGCCATCAGCCCTGCTACAGAACTCTCCAGGCTTCGGGGCTCTGCCCGCTGGCCCGCCAAAGCACCCTAGGAAGACCCTGGGCAAAGCTCGGCACATAGGGAGAACTCGATAAATACTTTTTCATTCATTCATTGGTTTGCTTTAGCCTAATAAGAAGGCACATCTTAGAAGATAAATGTTATAGAATCTCATTCAAGTCTATTAAAAATGTAGGAAAACAAAGTAATCACAAAACCATCTGGGTGGCATGGGTGCCAATCGGCCCGAGACCAAGTGCTCAGGTATTCCAGCCAATTCCTTGAAGATTACTCTCTCAGTGGAGACAAGATAAATGAGACGACATATTTAAAGTGCTTTGCAAACCTTAGATTGCTACATAAAAGTTAGCTGTTATTCTCAAATGTTTATTAAGTGAGGTAACTTGTTACAATGAAAACTGCTGTCTCTGTCTCTTGTCTGTCTGTCTGTCTGTCTGTCTGTCTGTCTGTCTCTCTCAAAGGATGCCAGTGAGTCAAGGAAGTTTACATTTATTTGACTCTCAGGGAGAGAAGGCGGGTGGAGGGGGAGGGGGGGGCCATCATCTATGATCTCAAGACTATAAAGTGTGCAAACACTTCAAAATCAATCACTGGCACATCCAGGGAAACTCTTGAAGATGAGAGACAGAAGACACCAGCCATGCTTCCTGAAGATCGGCCACAGGAAAGGAAGAATAGTTCCCAGTGGCCAGTCCCCTACCAGACTTCCTCTGAATAGGTTTCCTCCCTTCCATTCCTCTCTCTCCTTGGCCCTGGACCAAGGTTCAAGGAAATCCCTTCTGTAGCTGACTGAATACAGGATTCAGGACAAGGAGAGAGCCATCAACCAAGGAACATTCCTTAAATGCCTCCTCTAGGCCAGGCACACTAAGGGGTGGAGGAAACAGAGACAAAACAAAAACAAACAAAAACAATCTATCCCCTACTTTCAAGCAAGGGACCATCTGCCTTTAGCAAACACACCCTGAAAGCTGGAAAAGAGTGCAAAATCTTGTCAATCACCTCCCTTTCTCCCACTTCAGTTTACACATAAGGAAACTGAGGCCCAAAGAGAGACAAGCAAGACTTAAACCCTGGTACCCTGCCTTCCAATCTAGCCTTTTCCCCATTCTACTTTGTGCCTCCTCCACTTTCACAGGGGATGTGACAACTGTGACATTTAAGTGCCCTAATTTCCCACCTTCCCAAAGTCTCTGTGATCCACTCCATTTCCCTCCCGCTTTCCACAACGAATTCAAGGTCCGGTTCTGCTCCATTTCCAGGCGAGCCTTTAGAACCACAGAATAATCAAATTGAGGGTCTTGAAGAACCTTAGAGACCATTTAGTCTGACTCCCTTTGTTTCACCAAAGAGGAAAACGGGGCCTAGAAATCAACTGGCTGTGCCCATGCCACGTTCCTCCCTCCCTCTCCTCTACAAGAAGTAGCTGCCTTCATGACATCTCGAACTCGATGGATGGGAGCACCTGGCACAGAGCCAGCACATAGTGTTCAATGACCGACGGATGGGACCAGAGCTGGAAGGGATTCTGACATCTAGTGCAGGGCTGCCATTTTCCAGAGGAGACAGCTGAGGACCAGGGAGATCACTCAGGACTTGACACAGTGAAGTCTAAGCGTGGGATGTGGTTTAGGGCTTGGACCCAGGAAGGCCCGAGTTCTTGAATTTGGCCTCCGACACTTCCTAGCTAGGAGGCTCGAGGTCAGCCTGTTTGCTCATCTATAAACCTGGGATAATAACAGGGCTGAGAGCAAATCTATTCAAAGGACTCTGCAAGCCTCAGACGGCTACATAAATGTTAACTGTTATTGTCAAATGCTTGTTAATTAAGTTAATTTGCTACTGTGAAAATCTGTATCTAGAATTCATTATATAGAGATGAAGGAATAGAGAAGAGGGATGCCGAGGGGCCAGGAAGCTAAGAACGCTCGTGTGCTGTTAGCTTCTCCGGCTCCTTCTTCCACCAGGTGACACAGAGATGTGGGAGTCCTTGGGGAGAGAGATTTATAAAATAATCCTTTGGGGGCAGCTGGGTAGCTCAGTGGATAGAGAGGCAGACCTAGAGACAGAAGGTCCTGGGTTCAAATATGACCTCAGACACTTTCTAGCTGTGTGACCCTGGGCAAGTCACTTAACCTCCATTTCTTCTGTCTTGGAACAGAAGGGAAAATTATGGATATGCCAGAAAACAAATGCCAAGTCCCCAGATCTGGGAAGTGGGCGTTAGTGAACTGTTTCCTTTTCAAGGACGCTCCTGACATGGTTTGCCACCAGACTCGGCTTAAAAGAAACAAACGAAGGAGCTCAGAACCCACAAGACAAACGGGGAGCTCGGAACCCGCGAGACAAACGGGGGAGCTCGGAACCTGCAAGACAAACGGGGGAGCTCGGAACCTGGCCCAGGGCTTAGGGGAAATAGCTCTGATTCTGAATGAAATTCATAGGCTGACCACCCACTGAAGGTCTTACTGCCCAGACGATGCCCTGAGATGGTGGAACATTAACAGTGGGCTGGTGTGTGTCTATATAAAGATATGTATCTATATATAGATACACACACATACTTTATATCACATATATAGTATACATAGTATTATATATAGTAAATATACTATGTTATATATACTTTATATATTTTATATTTGTAGACACATACTTTATATTATATAGTATTTACAGCATTATGTATTCTATATTACATAGTAAATATACTATATTATATACACTTTAAATGCTATTTTATATATACATACTTTATATCATATAGTATTGTGTATACTGTATTACATATAATATATATGCTACTACATGTACACATACTTTATACATATAGCAGTATGCATATTGCATTATATATATATATATAAATATTATTTTATGTAGTAAAATGAACTGAACTACTGACTCATAGAGGTTGCTGGCTTTTGAGCTGGAAGGGAGGAACCTTAGAGGTCCCCGAGTCCAACTCCTTGATTTTACAAATGAGGAAACTGAGGCACAGTGCCATGCACAGCCCCCGGTCCCCCGACCAGCAGGATGTGGCCCCGGGTCTTCGCCGCCTCTCCATCCTCACGCCACAACCACACAGGCCAGGTCGTCATCACTGTGGCTTCCCAAGTAGCCTAAAAAGCCGCCCCCTGATCGGTCTCGTACTTCCAGGCTCTTCCTCTCTGGTCCATCCCCACAGGGCAGCCAAAGGGGCATTTCTAAAGCCCAGCTCTAACCACGGCACTCCCCAGCTCAAGCAGCTGTAGGAGAAAACACAAGTTGGGGCTCCTCGCTGAGCCGTTCTGCCCAGGCTGTGGGCTCTACGAGTGGTCTCTGGAGCCCTCTCTGGCTATCATCAGATTCCTCCTTGATTCTGAAAGCAGGACCCTCTCAGGAAGAGCCAGTGTGGCCCAGCACCCAAAGCTTTGGACTACCAAGAGGAAGAACCAAGTTCGAATCTTCCCTCAGACACTCCCTAGCTAGCCAACCATGGGCAAACAATTTGGCTTCTCTGAGCCTGGTTTCCTGATCTGTAAAATGGGGGCAGTAGTGATAGGAGAGCGGCACCTCCCTTGCCTTTCCCACAAGACAATGGTACCTGCTACTACACGGGCATCGGCCGGCACTAAAGGGTGGATGGTCAGGCTAACATCGGGGACATCCTGCTTGGAAGGCTCCACATGCCCAAGGGCCAAAGCTTTCTGCAGTTGGCTCTATAGCCGGGAGTAGCCGCCTGGGGTCCGAGCCTCGTCCCATCCTAGCCCGCAGGACCTCCGTTGCTCCAAATCCTCTGGGAGAGCATCCCCAAGCTGAAGACACTCTCCTGAATTGGAACAAGTCATCGCACTTTGTTGTGCCTTAGTTTCCCCAGCTGTAAAATGAGGGAGATGGACTATATTCCCTCTGAGGTCCTTTCCAGAAGATAAAGGACACCCAGCGCTTGGGGAATCCTAAAGAGGAGCATCTTGATTTTATTTACATCCGGTTGAGACTTTAGAGTCGTTTCCTAGTCTATAAAATGGGAGCAGCCATCGTCCCCACCCCCAGCATTTCCCGAGGATCCAGGGAGGCAGAGGATATAAACTGAGGCTGGGGGTCTCCTTCCAGCTCTCCTTCGGTGGTCCTACAAGATCGAGTTCTTTACAAACCTTAAAGCAGCCACCGAGGAAAGAGCTTCCTCCCTTTATTATTGGCTGGAGGCCTCCCGGATCCTTTCCTCGCTAGACCAGCCCTGCCCAACGCCGGGAGGCCGTTCCTCTGGGGCGACGTTTCTCGGGAGAGCCGTGAGGGATCGGGCCTCCCGCCCTGCCCGGGACGCCCAGAGAGCGCCAAATGCGTCCTCAGCAACCCCCTGCCCGACGGACGTTTGCCTTTTTAGAGCAGAAACATCGCTCCTGGATTCCCAACGTCCCCTCCAGCCCCGAGTGCCCGCCCGGCGCTGGGCCCCCTCCGGATGCACTTACTTGTATTTTAAGAGCAGCCACTGAACGAACCAGAGGCTCACGAGGATCAAACCGTTGATTTCGCAGATAGAAAAGGCCCACTGCACCCGGTTAAATCGGTCAAAAAAGGTGTCGGGCAGCGGCGCCTGCGTCTCCTTGGGAGGCACTCGTTCGTGGACGAAGGAGATGGTCACGGTGGTGAACACGAAGCAGCACAGGGCGTACAGGAAGGCCAGCAGGGTCTTGCCCCACTCCCTGGGGTACTGGGAGCGCTCCAGCTCGGGCATGGGGATCTGGATCATCTCCAGCCCTCCCTGGTAGCCGTTGGGCACCCCGTTGTGCTTGGCCTTGCCGCTGAAGCTGCCGTCGGGCCCCGGGCCGCCCGTGCCCATGCTCAGGTGCCCGTTGGCGTGCCCGTTCTTGTGGGCCTCCAGGTGGTGCTCCATTTTGAGCGTCTCGATCATGTCCAACAAGCGCTGCCCATTGTCGGAGGAGACCCGCGAGAGGGGGGGCTTGGAGAAATCCTCCTGGGTGAGGTGGATCAAGTCTCGGCCCGTGTAGTGGCCCAGGGGCTCACAGTACTCGGGCATGGCATTTTCCAGCAGCCAGTCCGTCACCGCTTTGGGGGACCAATAGACCACTTCCTTCATTGTCCCGGCAGGCAGAGGGTCCTCCGCGCGCTCGACAGGTCAGCAGAGCCCGCTCCTCCTCGGAGCTAAGAGGCTCGGCCTCCTCAGCGCCTCCATCCTGTGGGCTCTCCGCAGAAACTCGTTGGGCAAGCGGGGGGGGGAGCCCTGCGAACTCTTCATGTAGCAGGCGCTCCGGGGGCACATGAGAAGCCGCTCACCTCCGCCTTGGCACGAAGACTCTTCTTCCTGCGGAAGCAAGGCACAGGGTGAGAGGGGCAAAGAGCCAGGCCTCCCGTCCCCCCTTCCCTCTCCCCAGCTCCCCAAAGGCAAAGGCTCAACGTGGAACCCACCGGAAAAGGGGCTCCTTCCCAAACCGTGTCTCCCAAGCACCCTCGCTTGACTCCATCCGTCTGAAGCCTGTCCCACCGACGCCGGCGCTCCCTTTGAGGACGTGCATTTACGGGGCGCCCCTTCTGCGGGGAAACGTCTCCCCGTGCCGAGGCGGGCGCCCCCCCCCCTCACTGGGCCAGCTCCAAGGGCTCCTCGGCCTTAGCCCAGAGCCAGGCACCCAGGAGGCACTTAATCAATGGTGACGGATGGAGGGACCCCTCGGAAAGGAGGCGCGTGCGAAGAAGACTGGAAAGGTCGGGGGGAGGTAAGGAAATATTTTAAATGTCAAACAGCATTTTGTATTTGATGCAGGAGGCGACAGGGAGCCCCTGGAGGCCATAAAGGAGGACGGGGACGCTTCAGAAAGATGGCTTTCGAGGCTGAACGGAGGATGGACGGAGGGTTGAGGCAGACAGACTCCCTCAGCAGTTATGGCAGTAACTGGCGCATGAGACGGTGAAGGCCGATAGCAGGGGCTGGGCAGTGCCAGGGGAGAGAAGGGCTATTCAGGAGTATTGCCAAGGCGAAGAGAAGAGGCCCTGGATATAGCTTGGCTATGGCAGGGGGAGGGGGGAAGGAGGCTCAGAGAGAGCCAGGGGTCAGTTCAACAGCCCTGGACAGTTCAGGATGGGCAGAATAGCCCATGTGTTCTGCCCTCCTGCCAGGATGCCCTGGCCCTGGGAGATCAGGTGCCCAGACAGGGAAATACAGGCTCTCGGCAGCCTCGGAGAAGGTCATTTCCAGGGGACTAAGATGGGGGAAGTCAGCAAGGACCCCACGGAGGGGTTCGAGGAAGGAAGAGATGCTGGGAGCAGACTCTAGGGAATCCGGGCTCAAGCCTAAAATGATGGGGATGGGAGGAAAGGAGCTCCAAGGTCTTCTTTCCAGGCCAGAGCCCAGGATCCTGGGAACGCCATTAAGCTAGAAAACCTCGGAGCAGGAAGGGCCTTCAGAAAGGATCTGGCTCGCCTTCTCCTCCCCGCCGCCAGCTGCGTGAGTGAGGAAGCCCCTCGGTGACCGAGGGACCCGCTTCTGCGCACAGTAGGAGGCACCTTCCCATCACACCTCCAGCAGCTCAATGGCACTTTTAAGGACAAGTAAGAAATTGCTTTCAACAAAGAAAGAGGCCAAACTGAAGGAACAGCCTGCCATCCCCTCAGCCTCCAGCCAAGAGCAATTAGACAGACAGCAGGAAGGCCACCCTCCACGCGGCTGCGCTGGGCCGTCATGGCTCTCCAAGTACCGCACAGACTAGCCCCGCGGCTACTAGGGAACGTCCAAGGGGTGACCTTAGTCCAGGGAGCAAATCCAATCAGCAAAGCTGGTCATTCTTCGTGACTCCATTTGGGGTTTTGCCCTTTCCTTTTCCGGCTCATTTTACAATTGAGGAAACTGAAGCCAACAGGGTAAAGGGACTTGTCCAGGGCCACCCAGCTATTATTAAGTGCCTGGAACTCAGGGCTTCCTGGCTCCAAGTCCCAAGCGCTCCACCCGCGATGCCGTAAAGCTGTCACTGCTTCTTCTTATAAGTACGTGTAAAACAGGGGGTGGATCCAGAGAGGGCCAGCAGAAAAGAGATTCGAACACAGGTCCCGATGCCCTGACCAGCTCTCTCTCCATCACACGCCATCCTTAAATAAAATGGGCCTCCAGCCTCCAAACCCTCGACCAGTCACCCTGGAGGACTGGCCAATGAACAAGCCCGAAGCCTGTCGGCCAATGCAACAAGGCACAACCCAAGCTGGTCTTTGGGAGAGCTGGTCAAAGGCGCGGGGCTCGGCTTTCCTAAGTGGTCCTTCTGCGAGCTCATTAGGGTGAGATGGGAGGAGAGAGAGACAGAGACAGAGACAGAGACAGAGACAGAGACAGAGACAGAGACAGAGACAGAGACAGAGACAGAAACAGAAAGAGAGAGAGAGAGAGAGAGAGAGAGAGAAGCAAGACATGACGGAAATGTGCATCTCACCTCCAATCCTTTTCCTGTTTAACCTTGTTACTGACCATTTTCTTTGCCGTTCTTTACATTTGGAATTTGTAAAAAGGTAACCAAAACTAGAACAAAGATGAGAGAAGAAGCCCCGGCCCTCTTAGCTCCAGGGGAGGAGGAGAAAACGTGTCCCATAAATCAGAGAGCGACCCTGGAGAAGGAGGGCTGCCCGAGAGCTGGAGCAGCCACTGAGCTTCTCGTGGCCGATCCTGCCCCTCCTCTGGCGCACGGCAGGGTTACACAGAAGATGTTTCCTGAAGACAATCCGCTGGAGTCGGTCTGCTGCGTGCCAGCCGCTCGCAGAGGGTCGGAGAGCCCGCAGGGATCTGTTTCCGTCGCCTCCTCACCTACAAAACAATCCTTCCAGGCTGGGGAGGAGGAGGAGGAGGAGGCAGACGAGGAAGGCTCGCACTCTTCCCTCCTGATTTGTAGCAGCGTTTCCCAACGTCTGGCCGCGGCTCTCCTCTTTGGGGGTAAAAAGGCCAAGAAGTCAAAGCCAGGATCTCTGCTAGACGGTTATAAAAGCAAAGTCAAGGCTTGGCTGCTTCCAAGTCTACCCAGAAGGCCGAGGGACGAGGTTCTAGTGCCAACGAATCCAAGACACGTAAGGAGAGGCGAAGAGCTCTCGGAGGAGACGCTCACAAAAACCTCAAAACACACAAAAACGCTTTGGGGAACAAACAAGACTTCATTTCACAAACAGACAATGAGGCGGACGGCAGGTCCAGGCCTCTAACCATGTCGGGCACTGCCGTAGCTCCTTCCAAAAGTGGAATTAAACCACATCACGGGTGAGTCGTGCCAACCTGCTCACAGGCAGAGGGGCCGGCGCGGCACCAGAGACCCCCAAAAGGTTGGCTTTTGTTCCTTGAATTCACTGATGATGGCAGAGCAGAATGAAATGTTCGCAGGAGAACCGGGCGCCAGAGGGTGGTCATCCTCTTGGCATCAACAGCCGACGGCCCCCAAGCTACCAAACCCAAAGCCCAAATGAACTCCTTCCAGACCAGGCCCAGGCCCAGGCCCAGGCCCAGAGACACGCGGGGCGCGCCATGGACTCACAGAAATGTAAGAACAAGAAATGGCCAAAGACCAAATCTGCCACCACACTGAATACACAGAGAAAAACCTGTAAAATACTGACAGCGAGGAGAAGAAATCGAAGCCACGCGAGAGCAGGACGGCTGCCCCAGCTGCTCCCGGCCTGTCCTAGGGATGCTTTCTAATAGCCCAGCACCGAGAGGAGTCCTTTCCCCCGGCTGCTCGCAGAACCTTAAACACAAGAATCACAACAGGATCGAGACCTCTCCTAGAACCATTCCCATCTGAACTCCAGCAGAAAAAAAAGACAAGAAGGAAGGGAGGGAGGGAGGGAGGAAGGAAGGAAGGAAGGAAGGGGGGAAAAGAGGGAGGGAGGAAGGAAGAGAGGGAGTGAGGAAGGGAGGAAGGAATGAGGGAGGGAGGGAGGGAAGGCATGAAGGGAGGGAGGGAAGGAAGGAGGGAGGATACATCACAGATACCTAGGTGGTATTTATATAATGTCTACTATGTTCCAGGCACTGTGCCAAGTACTTTACAAATATTATCTCACTTGACCTTTACAACAACCCTCAGAAGTAGATGCTGTTATTATCCTTATTTTACAGATGGGAAAACTGAGGCTGACAAGTTAAATGACTTGCCAAGGATCCCATAACTAATAAGTGTCTGAGGATGGATTTGAACTCAGGTCCTCCTGACTTCAGGCCGGACACTCATGCCCGTGTCACCTACTTGCCTAACAATACCACCACAAACTTGTCTACAGTCACCCAAATAGAATGCTGAGCTGGAAAAATGGAATGATGTTTTTAATAAATGTCTGCCTATGAAATGCTCAGAATCTTCAGAGTACATGAAGCAAAAAGCTTCAGAAATATGGAGAAGCAGCCAAAGAGATCAGCGCCAGGAAGAGCAGAAGGAGGCAGCGCTCGCTCTCGCGCGCTCTCTCTCTCTCTCTGTCTCTGTCTCTCTGTCTCTGTCTCTCTCTCTCTCTCTACTTCTCTCTCTCTCTCTCTCTGTCTGTCTCTCTCTCTCTCTCTCTCTCTCCCCCCACCAGACTGATGGTCCTGGCCTGCTGCTGCTGCTATGGTGGTGCCCTACAAGGCTCCCTACGAGGCTCTGAGCCAGCTGACATCTCAGGAGTTTTTCTCACGATATTCTCGTGCGGTTACAAAGGGCAGTCGTGGCCTCCAGCCGGAGGGAGGAGGGTGGTTTTCCCTGGGATCATTTCCGTCCGAAGTGCAGGGAACAAGATGAGAAGAGCGGGCGGGGGAAGAAAGACTGTTAGGAAAACTGCAGACGATCGTGACGCCCTTTACAATTTCCAAAGTATTTCCCGGCCAGGATGTTCCTTCAGCCTGTCATGGGCCTGCTTAGGGAGGCTGCCGGGTCCTCCGTCTCACAGGTGAGGAAGATGAGGCTCAGAGGGGTCGAGTCGCGCCCAGGATCACAAACCTCCACACCACGAATCCGAGGCAGGAGTCCGGCTCTGGTCCTCTGCTCCGACGGGCAGGGCTCGCGGCATCCCCCACTCTGGAGGGCCGGCCCGCAGAGGCTCAGGAAGGAAGGGCCCCCCCAAGTGTGCCCCGAGAGCCAACGGGGCGGCTCGCTAAGGAAACACGAGGGGTTTTCCGATGGTCCCTTAAATCTCCCAGAGGGACGGCAGCAAGCGTCGTCTTGTTCAGCCGCGCTGCAGGCCGAAGGCAAAGACGCTCCGCCGTCCTGACTGTGCCGACGGACACCCGCAGGCTTCACGCTGCGGCCACGGACAAGCGCAAGGCTGGGCCTGGCCCGTGTGAGGAAGCTCGTTGTGGCTCTGCCAGGACTCTCATAGGCTGCCCGGCAGAATTCTGGGGTTTATTCTGCTCCTTGTGCGGACGCCTCCCCACAGCTCCACCCCCGACGTCCTTTTCACTTACAAACTAGTCCGCCCAGATGAAAATGACTGAGAAGCTCCACATAGAAAACATTCTTTTCCATCATTTAGGGCTGTCTTTAAATCACGTGGCTATCCATACCTACTGCTTCCAGATACACGTATGTCCACCTACACAAACCCACGCGTGTACACATACATGAAATCCACACCTATTTGTACATCCACAACCTGCACCTCATCTATACTGAATTAACCAAAGTGGATGAAGAAGAGGAATTCATGGGGCAGTTGGTAGCTCAGTGGATGGAGAGTCAGGCCTAGAGACAGGAGGTCCTGGGTTCCAATCCAGCTTCAGACACTTCCCAGCTGTGTGACCCTGGGCAAGTCACTTGACCCCCATTGCCAACCCTCACCACTCTTCCACCTAAGAGCCAATACACAGAAGTGAAGGGTTAAAAAAAAAAGGAATTCATGATTTCAGCAAGTGCTAACTCCATACAAGACCCTGCAGGGGATCACGGCGCTACCACGGGGTGCAGCTTCTCTCTCTTACTGTCTATATTGTCTAGTCGCTGCCTACATAGTCTCAAAGAAGCGGCAACTTTAGTATTAATTTACACGTTACGGAGGAGAATTTAAAAAACAGCCTGACACGGGCCCGGCCCGAGAACTCCGCGGGGCCAAACGGGGCTCGAGCGCCTGCCTCTCCGCCGAGATTTAAGCGCGGGATGACATTACCTTGAAATGAATTTGAAAACACATTTTTCAGAAGCCAAAAATAACCCGAGAGGCCGTGTGACCCGGAGGCACAGCTGGGGTGTGGAGCAGAGACAGCTGGGCTTGGAACCAAGACGGCCTGGGCTTGAGTCAAGCCCAGATCCTTCCCCCACCAAGTTGGGTGCTTGGCCAGTCGCATTCTCCCTCCTTGATTTCAGTTACTTTGTCAAAAGACTGGACCAAGGGGCAGCTGGGTGGCTCAGTGGATGGAGAGCCAGGCCTAGAGACAGGAGGTCCTGGGTTCAAGTCCGGCCTCAGACACTTCCCAGCTGGGTGACCCTGGGCAGGTCACTTGACCCCCATGGCCCACCCTTACCACTCTTCCACCAAGGAGCCGATACACAGAAGTTAAGGGTTTAAAAAAAAAGAAAAAAGAAAGAAAAACAGATTTGAGTTCTAAAACTCAGAAAAAAGCTTTTGCCGTCATCGCCACACAAAAACGCGTCCTGTCATTTGTCCGGCTGGCCACAAAAGGCCCGAGTGCGTTCTCTGCCCCAGGCCTAGAGGCCGCTGGAGCCGTCCCCCGTCTTCAGACACACCACAGAGCGTGGCGCTACCACGGCAGAAAGCCCGAGACCCGCCCGTCGTTCTGCGCTTCCAGGGAAGTCCGCAGAGGAACGAGAGCCGGGTGGAAGGATGGAGCGGCAGCTCTGGCCTTTCCGAGGGGCTCGTCCCAGAATTCCTGCCCCTGAAGAGCTCCAAGGCTGGAACAGGAGAATCACTTCTCGGGCGTACGGACACATCTGGGCCTGGGAAGAGCCGGAGTTCTGGGACAAAAGCCTAAAGGCATGGCGGTGCGGAGGCACGACGGGAGGGGCCGGGCATCGGCCGTCAACACGGGCACAAACCATGGGGGGCCGGGCGGAGGGCGGGCCCAGAAAGACAAATGGACTAAGAGAGAGCGATGGAGGCCAGAAGGGGGGCCCGGAGCTGGGAGGAAGGAGGGAGCTTTGGGCTGGATAGAAAGGAAAACGTGCCCGTGCTCAGGTCCTTCCCTCCTCGAGAACAGGGGCGAGGGCAAAGGCTGCCACCTCTTGCCTGCGGGGGGCTACGGGAAGGCGACTGAATCTCTTCTCCCTCCTCGATAAAATGAGGCAACCGGACGGCGACGGCCGTCCTAAGGTCCCTCCCAGCTTGAGGTCTGGGGTCCCAGCCACGCGAGGAGTCTGCTCTCGGGTGGGAGCCGGGACGCCGATCCAGAGCGGAGGCCGATCCGGGCAGGGATGCCGGGCAGGCATGCAGGGTGGCTGCTCCCGAGCCAGAGCCCAGCACCATGCGAGCCCGAGTGCCCCCAGCTCTGCTCTGAGGGGCGATCTTTGGCGTAATGGGGGTTTGCCATCATGTGCCCCCCTACGTAAAGTCTTTTCTTCCAGAAGTGACCCCCCCCAAAAACCAACAGCCTGCGTCAGTGCTCAGACGGCCCTGCCGTCGCTCTCCGTGTCTCTTTTCCGAGGGTGAAGGGAAGATAACTGGCCCGTTTTCTTCCCCAAAGGAAGCCAGAGCCCAGGCGGGCACGATGCCAAGCAGGGCACGACAGACCAAGGAATCGCTTCCCTCGGGTGAAGCGGGCAGAAGTGCTCCGTCTTTTTGGCATCGGGGACCCCTTGGCAGACTGACGCCGCCGAGGAATCCCTTCTCGGAATAATGCCCCAAACTGCCGAGAACAAAATAGCGAGGATTTCCAAAGCTGCCAAACGTCCGGCCTGCAGTCCAGGCTACAGATGGGCGAAGGTCTCGAGCAAGGTCTATGACTGGCCCTCTGGAAGCAGCGAGCGGCGCCGCCAACATTCCTAGATAACCTCCACAACCGAGATGGAGGAAGACGCTGGGCTTTCCGCCGGTGACCGTCACAGGACCACTAAACCTGCCAGTATAATTCCTCAACGTCTTTCTTAAAACGCCTTCCCACACCTCTCCCTCCCTCTCCCACCCCCGGAGTCTTTAATCATGCCAAAAGGGACCTGAGAGGCCAGCTTACATTTGGGGAAACTGAGGTCACTGGAGGCGAAGTAACTTGCAAAGCCAGGATTTGAACCCACGTCCTCAGATTCCGTGTTTAATGGGTGTTTTCTCCCCTACTCTGTCCTCTAAGTGTGGACTCCACTCCCCAGCTAATTCACAAACATGTATTAAATGGGGTCAAGTTTTCTTTTCCTTTCCTGGGAGTATCGTCTCCCCCAGCCCTGCCCAAACTTCCTTCGCCCTCACTGGCCTCTGTCCCAGCATTCCCGGTTCTCCACCCAATTCTTAGGCACATAGTGGGCATTTTTAGCATATTTGTTAAAAGGCACTGAAAGGGAGCCGTCCCAGGGAGGACCTTCCCAGTCAGTCCACAGAGAAGCCTCCCAGCTCTTGGGAAAGACAGCCGAAGCCTCTTTGGTGCCCCAAAGCTCTTTCCAGAGAACTCCCCTCCCAGCTCAGTTCCAGGAAAGAGAAACCAAATAATGGCTGAAGAGAAATGGCCGCCGTGGGCAGACCAACAGAGGCCGGCCACCGTCCACAGACAACGTGTTTCCTGCTCCAAACAGGCGAAGGACGAGGTTTCCTTTGTTCTCTGAACCCCCCAGACCAGGAGGCTCTCCTCGGCCCCTCCGGCCCTGGGTGCGAAGCAAGACAAAAACTGATGAGGGAAGCAAGCAGGCCATTGTTATCCTTCATAATTCTATATTAACTATCCAACTACCAATAATATGGAATTAGGCCTTGGTCAACGATACACGTAAAACCCAGCGGAACTGTGGGTTAGAGGGGTTTGGGGAGGGGGAAAGAACACGAAACATGGAACGAGGGTTAAATATTCAAAATAAAAGTTAAAAAAAAAATTCTAATTAAATTTTAGGGGGCAGCTGGGTCGCTCAGGGGATGGAAAGTCAGGCCTAGAGATGGGAGGTCCTCAGTTCAAATCTGGCCTCAGACACTTCCTAGCTGTGTGACCCTGGGCAAGTCACTTGACCTCCATTGCCCACCTTCACCACTCTTCTGCCTTGGAGCCAATATACAATACTGACTCCCAAGATGGAAGGTGAGGGTTATTTAAAAAAAAAAAAGCATCTGCAAGAATGACTCCACTTGGAAGCCAACAGTTGTTATCTGGGGGGGGCGGGGGGGGGGGGGGGCTTCTTTTTTGTTCCCCAGACGTGCTGTGAGGCAGATCAGATATCCCCTCCCTCTCCCTGAGAACTTCCCAAATGAAGAGACTGAACCGGACATTCCCCCGGACTTTCTCTCTCTCTGTTCTGATTCACTCACATCTTGAGGGCTTCGTCCATCCATGGCTGCCCACCAACGAGAGCAATTCTTGGCCTCGGCAGCTAAGAGCGATCCTCCCTCCCTCTCCCTCTCTCTCTCTCTCTCTCTCTCTCTCTCTCTCTCTGTCTCTCTGTCTCTGTCTCTCTCTGTCTCTGTCTCTCTCTATGTATGTATGTAGAATCACAATGCTGGTTTTAAAAGGAATCACAAAGATCGTCTAGTCCAGAGGTTCTTAACAGTGTCTATAGATAGATTTCAGGGAGAAAAATGTATGTCTTTATTTTTACTGACCTTTAACAGGCAGCTCAGGGGAGCAAGGTGCTGCAGTGGATAAAGCACCAGGTCTGGAGACAAGAAGATCTGAGTTCAAATCCATCCTTAGATACTAACTATATGACCCTNTCTGTCTCTCTGTCTCTGCCTCTCTCTGTCTCTCTGTCTCTGTCTCTCTGTCTCTCTGTCTCTCTCTCTCTCTCTCTCTGTCTCTCTCTCTCTCTGTGTCTCTGTCTCTGTCTCTGTCTCTCTCTCTGTCTCTCTGTCTCTCTCTGTGTCTCTCTCTCTGTCTCTCTCTCTCTCTCTCTCACTGGAGGACGAGTGTAGCCAGAGGACCACAGCCAGCCATTCTCCTTTCGTTGCCACCTCACAGTGACGACCCAAACCTAAAAGTCTGCGCTCTGGGCTGGAGTGGAGAGCGCTGAAGGCTGGCCCAGCACCCCGGAGGTCCCGAAGCCCATCCTGTCCTTTTACGGAGGAGGAGCCGGGCCGGGAACCCGTCTGTCATTTTTCGCCCTCTCTGAACACCACCCAAAAGAGGAAAGAATCCTCTGAGAACTCAACACCAGGAAATGTCTAAAATCAAAACAAGGGGCTTCCTGGGAACGTCAACAGAGGCAAAACCAAGATGGCGGGAGAGCGAGAGCCAGCAAGAAGTGGAGATGTTTATGCCGGCGAAGAGAAGAGCGTGGACGGGTCTTCCACCATTTAGACGTGGACAGGAAGTGAGAGAGGGATGGTTCTTCTCGGCCTGGCTCAGAATGATGACCGAGGACGGTCGAGCCTGGCGGAATGGCTAACTCAACATCATGGGAGGAGCAACCCTCGGGAGAACGGCCACCGAACGGCACAAAAACGTCCAAGCGTGCCTGACGAAGAGCCCAGAGCGCTGCGGAAATGGGGGAGCGAAAACACAGGAGTCAAAGGAAACCTAAAAGGTAAACAGGATGAACAACCAAAGGACTCGAGTTCAAATTCTGCCTCTGGTGACTACCCACGTGAACCTGGGCACGTCACCGCTTCGACCTTGGTTTCCCCGTGTGAAATGAGGAGGCTGGACTGTGTGGCCTCTGCAGCTCCGTAGTTTGGTTCTATGAACAGTCGGTGGACTGAGCATTGGACTCATCCTGCCTCGACACTCTCTAGATTTGGCCAGGCCAACACCCTCCACCTGGGGCCAACAGTCCACTATCCAAGCAATGACTTCAGCAACCGCAGAGGCCAGAAATCAGGCACCACTCAGAAGAGCAAACATTGCACAACACTGACAAAGGCAAACAGCCTGCCTGGCTCTCTGGACCGAACTTCCAGCCTTGATCCCTCCCAAAGTCACCACAAGACGGCATGTCAGCTGTAGGTCAAGACAGCCAGAGACTCAGGCCTAGAGACAGGAGGTCGTGGGTTCCAATCCGGTCTCAGACAGTTCCCAGCTGTGTGACTCTGGGCAAGTCACTTGACCCCCATCGCCCACCCTTACCACCCTTCTGCCTTGGAGCCAATACACAGAAGTTAAGGGTTTAAAAAACAACAACAAAAAAAAAAAGACAGCCAGAGAGGGAGGATCCGCTTGAACCCACTGCCTGATTCGATTTCGCCAAAGCTCAGCCAACGTGCATCCTTGTTGTTCTTTTTAAACCCTTTTCTTCCCTCTTGGAATCTATACTACACACATGGGCTCCAAAGCAGAAGAGGGCTAAGGCTAGGCAGTGCGAGGTCGGTCACACAGCTAGGACGCATCTGAGGCCAGATTCGAACCCAAGACCTCTCATCCATAGATCCATCGAGCCTTCTAGCTGCCCCCCCCCCCAAGAGGCTTTGAAACACATCCAAAACACTGTCAGCAGTCCCGGGTTCAGATCTCGACTCGGCTAACTTACTGCCTTTGTAAAGTTGGGCAAGTCCTTCTCTGGAGCGCAGATTTCATCTCTGTGAAATGGGAGGGCTGGAAAGGCGGCCCCAAAGATCCCTTCGTGCTCTAGAACCACGGTTCTAGAGCGATCACGCAGGCTTGCGTGTCTCCAAACATTCTGCGGGTGGCCACTGTGGGTCCCAATCTCCCCCTGGGAAGCCAGCGTGCTTCCCACCTCGGTTTCTTCCTCCGTAAAGTCAAATTCATGCTTTTTCCCTGCTTTGCCACGGGGTGCCTGGGAGGAAAGAACACCAGAAACCGCGATGGGAGCTCTTCTGGCCCAACACGGGGAAGTGACCGCTTGGGGCTTCCACAGCTAACTAGGGACGCACATCGAGCACAGCCAAATAATCACGGGAGACCGTCACGGAGAAGAAGGGACAAGAGCCGCATGCAAACAGGACACCCCTTAAACCGAGTCGGAGGCAGGAGAAAGAGTCCAAAGGGACTTGCAAGGCTCCTGGAGGCCACAGGCTGACCCCGAGTTGTTTTCGAGGGGAGAAGGGGAGAGGCACAGGCTGGGCAGGAATTAATTGACTCAGTTTTAGAACTCAGGCCCTGAAATGACTTGTCCAGGGTCACCAAGGCTGTACGTATCAAAGGTAGGGTTGGAATTTGGATCCTCCTGGTCCCAGGAGTCCACCGTTACTCTCCTGCAAAGGGTAACATGTCACCAGCCAGCAGGGCTGAGTGAGGAAAGCTACGGCACTTCCAGATATGCGGTTACCCAGTTGGGCAATTACCCGGGCAAAACAGCTCCCTTTAGAACGGCAATGAACCACCGGGAGAGAACGGAGGGCATCCGAGGCTCCGCGGGCGAGCCAGTCCACTTCTGGGCCCTTCCCCACCCGGGACGTTCCACGCTGGGCCGCTCACCTTTCTGCGGCAAGTTACTAATTACTCAAACAACGAGTCCCGTGAACTTCGCTCCCGAGACCCTTGACCCTGCCCCCGTGTTGACACATCAGACGGAGAAAGCAAAGCAAAACAACTGACGACAAACAACAAAAAAAAAAGTATCTCGGGCCGACCAGCCCGTTTCCTCTCTGTTAGATAACGGCGGGTTCATCAGAGATTGCGAGATCCAAACACCGAGGCAGGGCTTTGGCCTTCCACCTCGCTGACCCCAAGAGCACGGCGAGTCTTTTGGGGAGTCCTGGCTGTGGGGCTCGGGGCCGGGCTGGTCCCCCAAATTAAATGGCCTTATTCTGGGGTTCGGCAGGAAATCCTGTGCTTAGAGGCCTAAGCCAGGCTCCCTGCCCTCCAGGAAGTTACAGTCTAAGAGAGAAAACGCAGGAAACCACCGACTACTGAACAGGCCCGCGAGGCTGGAGAGGAAGACGGAAAGCCTCAACTCCTCCTCTTGGGGCTCTAAGCGGGTGATCAAGTCACGTCCGCCTGGCAGAGCCCACGCCAAGCTCTGGCGACAGGTTGGAACACGAGTCTGCTCTCACTCGGCACCGGACTAGCCTCAAGGGGAGGCTGCTTTTGACTGGAGCGATTCGTGAAGTCCAAGTTACAGAGAGCACGATTCGCCCCTGAGGATGGCCTGCCCACACCGAGAAAATCCCATTTCCTTCCACCTCGGACCTGAATCCCCTCGACGACAGCTCCACCAAGGGGGCTCCCCTCTGCTGGGAGGGTGACGGGGAGCCCACGAGTAGCCCAGACCCCGGCTTCGGAGAGCCTCCAGCTGGGCTCTTTAGGCCAGGTCTGTAGGGCTCCTGGCTCCGAAGGAGCTCAATCCCTTTATCACGTCCTTCGGCATACTGGATGTCCCCCTCGAATCCGGATGAAACACCCCCAGTTCCTTTAAGTGGATCAGAACCCACGGGATGAGCACACACATGCCCGGTTCTGGTCCCCCTCCCATGTCTCAACAGACTTCCTCAAAGTAGCCTGCCAGCACCGAGGGCAACCCTGCCGACGGGGACCCTCACGCCTCCCTAAGGCGGGGAGCCTGGAGCCTGGGCACGCAGATTCCCAGAAGGCCGCCTCCGGGGTTTAGCCTATGGTCGGCCCAGGAGAAACCAGGCCAGATCCCACCCCAAAGCTCCCCGGCCTGAGCCACACCAGACTGAGCCGGGCTCGGCCAGGGCCCGGACGCTCGCTGCCCCCATCCCCACCGTCCAGGGCTCTTCCTGGAAAACAACAAAGGCGGCAGGTTATCTTCTCAAGAGGAGCCGAAGCCCCCAGAGTGGGTTGGTTTTCATTTAGAAAAAAAAAAGGGGGGGGTGGGACAGCTGGGTAGCTCAGTAGATTGAGAGTCAGTCCTAGAGACGGGAGGTCCTGGGTTCAAATCTGGCCACAGACACTTCCCAGCTGTGTGACCCTGGGCAAGTCACTGCCCACCCTTACCACTCTTCCACCTATGAGCCAATATACAGAAGTTAAGGGTTTAAAAAAAAAATAGAAAAAGGGGGGGATGGCCTTTTTTCCTTTGCCAAGACTAACAGGAAGGTTCCCCTGCTAAGCTCGGTGGGCAGAACACCCTGCCGCAAGCCAGGGAAGACGTGTGCTCGAGAACAGCTTTACCTCTGCCGAGGTCGGGCCAGGTTCCCAGGGCAGCTCCAGGAAGAAGCGGCGAACTCTGGGCCTTATAAAGGGGATGGCGATTTGCATGGGGCGCCCGTTGGGGAGGCGGGGGACCCGGAATGAGGATGTTGGTTCCTGAACCTCAGTGCCCAGAGGACCAGTTGGTCGGGTTCTTTAGTTCTGGTTTGGTTTGGGGCTTTGTACGCAGTAACCAGCACCTTCGGACACTTCATAAAAGCCGATCAATACCCACGGGCCAACGCGCATCCATTAGGCACCTCCTGATGCAGGCAGGCACCGGGCTGGGTCTAGACACAAGTACGAAGAATGAGGCAGCGCTCCTTGTAAGGGGCTCCAGCCGGAGCTCAAGGCGAGCCCCCTGGGAAGGCGCTTTTTCTGCCCCCTGCAGCTGGTTCATGCCCGGTGCACAGTAGGCACTTAATGCTTACAGAATGCGGGCAGTAGAAAAGACAGCCGCGGCGATGAAGCCTCCGTCCTGTTTCTTGTAAAGGGAAATTTCTATTTGGCCCCCTCCGTCCTGGTCTGGAAGAGGCCGGACTCGCGGAGCTTCCGCCATCTTGGCTCGAGCCAGTCAAGGTCGCCCAAGCTGGCAAGGCTCTGAGAATGGGCCGGGGATGGCCTTCGGGGGGGTCCAGGGCTGGCCTCGCCAAGCGGAGCCTTCCCTCCCTCCAAAATGATCATGTATTTTCATATTTACGAGAACCACTTTGCATCTGACCTCATGTGGATACCTCCTCCCCCGGCCCAAGCAGAAGAGAAGCCCCACGAGGGCAGGGTTGGCTCTGTGACGCTCGGCAAGCCTCAGAACCAGAATTGTGGGAGTCCAAGTTCTGCCTCTGACCCACGCAGTCCAAAGAGCCCTGGATGACTCATCGATTCACTAAGCCCCTGCTAGGTGCCAGGAGAAGGGCAAAAACAGTCCCTGCCTCGAGGATCTCCATCCAGGGGGGCCTGTAACCTCTCCGAGCGCCCCAGTAACTCCAGAACCATTCGGAGACTCGGCTAACCCAGGGCTGCTCACAGTGACTGGCACGCAGTAGGGGCGAATACAGGTGTGCCGACCTGCCTTCGTAGAGGGAGTTTCCTCTAGATATTCCTGATGCCCACGAAATCCCAGGTCCAGGCCATACCCTCTGCCCCATCCAGAGCCTCGCCAGGCGCACAGTAGGGCAGACACTAGACCCGGGAGCCCATGGGCACCGGGCGTCCTGTTCAGCCCATTTTCAGCATGTTTCAGAGAGCTGCTTGGGGCAGACCCAGGGATACTGTGACGTCGCCCGGCTCGCCTGATCCTACCTCCAGGCTAGCTCTGTCTCTGCTCTCTTCCTGCTGCTTCTCGGCACTTGATGGCTGATCAGCCGGGGGCCTCCTCGCCATGCTGGCCCAGGCTGACATGGGAGCCTATTCCTGACGACCACCCGTTACTTTCAGAAGTCCGGGAGGACACGACTTCGAGCTAGAAGGGCCCAGAGGAAACGGAGCCCTCAGAGAGATCCTGGAGCAGAGAATGAGGGCAGAAGAAGACGCCCAGAAGGCATCTCCTCCCCGGATCTGTCCGAGGTCACGCAGGAGAAGCCGAGCAGGCAAGCCGGGCTTCAGCTCTCCGACTTCGCGGTGTGCCCCCAACAGGTCCTTTTCCCCATTTTACTGGGGGGGTGGGGGGGGCAGTATTTGGCTAAGTAACATTTCCCACCCTGAAGAGGATGGAGCCACTCTGGCTCCACTTTGCCTGACTTTGCCCTGGCGAGGCTTCCTTCCATCAATCTCACGACTATGAGCCGAGAAATTCAGCACCAAGTCCCTGGCCGAGCCTCCGTGGGTGCCTAGTTCCCATGCCTCCTCTCAGCGGCTCAGGGACCCAACAGCCCCACCTGGCCTGCTCCCCTTCATCCCCGGACCCCTTCCCACAGGCTTATCTCCCTCCCCTCCTTTGCTGCTTGGAACCCAGAACTTCAGAGAAGGCCCTCGAGTGCCCCGTTCTACCGACTCTCCCAGGCGTTGCCTTCTCCATCCTTCCCCCATCCCATGTCTCTCTCCCACGTTTTCTAAAATCAGATATAAGGCAGATTAAAAACACAGAATCACGGGAGCCCGAAGGGATCCTCAAATCTGGCCCCCCCATTTTACAACTGAAGAAACCATCATCCTGAGAGGGGGAACTGCCCAGCACTCTGCAGGTAGGAAGAGGGCAGAAGCAGGATTTGAATCCTGGGCTCTGCCCCCCAAATCCAAGGCCTCTCCCACAAAAGACTGAGCTTCAAAGAGCAGACCCCTGTCTGAAAGGGGGGGTTCCATTTGCTAAGACCCTCCATTACCTGCTCTTCCAAGCGGGGGTCAACATTGAAGCCAAGTGAAACGGAGCCGCCTCCCCGAGCCTCCTGCCGAGAGCTCCCGGATCAGGCCGGCTGGCGCCTGGGACATCCCAGCCCAGAGGCTCATGGATGCTTTATGGATGACTCTGTCCAAGGTCAGATCCTCCCAGCTCCTTCCTCCTCTGCCTCCGAAGGGGCTGCTCACTCGCCCAACAGCCCTGCCCTCATTTCTCCAGGAAGCCCAAGGACCAGGAGACCCAGTGCGGGCAGGAGCCCAAGGGCCAAACTGGGCTTCTGCTCCCGAACCCCTCCTGGACTCCTCAGTACTTACACCTCAAGAGAGACGAGGGCTCGACCGGCCGGGGAGGGTCCCTGAGACAGGGCAGGAACGTGCTTGTTTTCTTCCAAAGCCTCACCTTCCGTCTTAGAATCAATGCTGCGTACTGGTTCCAAGGCAGAAGAGCGGTTAGGGCTAGGCGGGGGGGTTCAGTGACTTGTCTAGGGATTTGAACCCAGGATTTCCCGTCTCTAGGACTGGCTCTCCACCCACTGAGCCACCTCACTACCCCATTGGTTGCTTTTTTATTTAATCACTACTAAAACTTCCTAATAAATCAAACAAATGTTATTAAGGCTTGGTGTGGGGATGTAGCGATGGCCAACCGGAGGAAGTACCCAAGACCATCACTGCGGTGAGTCCAGAGAACAAAGGTGGGAGGAAACTTGAGCTTAAAGAAAGGAAGACGCCCAGAGAAAGGGATGTGGGCCGTCGCTGTTTATAGAACTGAAATGAATGAAGTACCTACTGTGTGCAAGGCACTGAGCCAGGGTCAAGACTCATCTCAAGGGGCCGCTAGGAGGCTCAGTGGGTGGAGATCCAGGCCTGGAGACCAGAGATCCGGGGTTCCAATCGGGCCTCAGTCACTTCCTAGCTGTGTGACCCTGGGCGAGTCACTGAACCCCATCGCCTAGCCCTTAACTACTCTTCTGCTTGGGAACCAATACTTGGTGTTGATTCGGAGTTGGAAGGTGAGGGTCAAAAGAAAGAAGAACTAACCTCAGGATTTCCAAATACGGAATACTTGTAGGGTTTACAGTATTATCACTAGCAGCTTCCCGACCTAGTGGATAGAGTGCTGGACCCAGAACCGGGAAGCCCCGAGTGCAAATCCAGTCTTACCAACTAGTTGTATAAACTTGGGCAAGGGTCAACCTCTGCGAAGAGACTTAGTTTGCTCATCTCTAAAATGGGGCTCCTGGGATTGTTAGCCTCGAGTCCTTGGCACAGGGTAGCTGTTGTTCTCTTGACTATCCTCAAGCCCGTTTCACAGCGTAGGCAGCTGCCAGGGGAGAGCCAGGGCTGGGCGCTGGGCCCCCGAATCCCAAGGCCAGCCAGTGTTCTTTCCATGACAGCAATAAAGCAATCCCACAATTCCTTGAATCGCTCTCCGAGTGATCTGCGGAGCCCTCTGGGTACACTCCTTTGGGGCAGCCAAGCTCCCGGCACAGGTTAATATTTCACAAAGGGTAAAATCGCAGCGGGCCTGGGTCCAGGCCTGGAAAACCCGCGCCAGCGCAGCAGGGCCCTTCTCCCTTTTTTGGGTCCACACTTGGGGTTTCAGCCACGAGAGAGGGGAGTCCGGGGGTGCGAGTTCCCTTCATGGGTGCTCTGTGCCGTAGGGTCCTGCCGGACCACCCGAGGGAATGGAGGCTCAATGCCTTGTCCAGGCATGGCCAAAGGCTGGACTGCCTGAGCGAGAGGCCAGAGCTCTCCCCACCGTGCCACGTCAGCCCCGCTGTGCCGGCCCCTCGGCTCCTCGGGCAGCCCACCTGGCTTGGCGAGCCGTCGCCATTTGGAGCCCAGCTTCCTGGCCGTGTTCTACGCCCAGCCCGTCGTCAGCCCTGGGCAACGGTGTGTCCCTCGGCTGGCGTAATGAGTTTGTTGTGCTCAGACCCATGACAGAGAACCCAAGAAATGCAAAACCTTCCACTATAAACACTCTAATTGTGGGACTGGATACCTAATAATTGACCTCAATGGGACTTGTGGCCTCGTCTTGAGACACTCTGCAGGCATCAGGGTCAATTATCTGCCGCTTCAGCCAGCACAGGGAAGAAGGCTGCGAGCGAGCGAGCGAGCGACGCTTCTGCCGCCAGCCGGGCCTCCCTCAGCACCCCCTCCTCCATTTCGGAGAACGCGGCGGCCCCCCTTCTGCTTCCACTGGCCGAGGGGGCCGAGGGGGCCCGGGCTTGGGAGGCTCAAGCCCGGAGCCCCTCGGTCGGGCTCTCTCCCTACCAACAAAGGCTCGGGGTCCGCCGTCCCTCTCTCCCGAGACCTCCCTCGCCCAGAGACTCTTCTCCGACTGTTCTGCTAATGGGGAGACCTTTGTCCTGGGCATGGAGGCTGGACGCTCCTGCCGGGTTTCAGTCCAGCCCTTCCCTCTCCTCTCGTCCTCTCGTCCCCCCCAGAAGCCCAGACTAGGCGCTGCTGGAGGGCAGGGCTGCCCTTTGGCTTTCCTCGGATGCCCAGGGCTGAGCAGAGTCTCGAAGACCGTGTAAGGACTGACAGATGGCCCAGAATTCCTGAAGGGGAGTCCCAGAGGAGGAGCCTAGAATGAATACCCAAACCAGGAAAGGCTTCCTGTAGGAAGTGGCCCCTGGGCTGGGCCTTGAAGGAAGGGAAGGCTTCTGAGAGGAGAGAAGGAATCCGGGGAGATGGGGCCCAGCCTGGGACATCAGGAGGAGCTGCTGCTCCGGGACTCCATTAAAACAAGCTGAGAAGAACCAAAGAACCGGGATGGTCATGGGGAGACGCTCTCCTATTTCAGCTCTAAGCACGACCACCCTGGGAGACAGACACTGTGACGAGCCAGCATTCACAGATGAGGAAACTGAGGCACGGAGAAGTCCGCTGGCCTTCCTGACATCACACAATCTGAGGAAGGCAGCCAAGGTGGGGTCTGCCCACGAGATCCCGGCTAAGGCTGGCTCGGTTTACCCAGAATAGACAACAGAAACGCGCCGGCTGCCCGCGTGCTCCCACGTCGCACTCGGCACTTTTCTTCGGGCATCACCAGGAACAAGCGTCTGAGGGCGGGTTTGAACCCGGGACCTCCGTCTCCAGGCCCGGCATTCACCTAACGGCCCCCCCATTCGTGGGCTCTTGGTAAAGTCACGCACGGTGATGAGCGAGTCTGCCTGGGCACCACAGACGGACTCGTTTAAAACTGCGGCCCGACGGCAGCTGGGCCTCCGAAGCGAGCTCCTGGCCGTCGGGCTCGCACCCAGCCCATTCCCGAGGCAGGGCCTGCCCTCTCCTGCGCTCCGGGGAGGGCCCGGGGCTGCCTCCACACTCGCTCCGCGCTGGCCTGCCCGGGAGCCCCAATCCCAGAATCCTCCCCCCGACAAACGGGCTCCTCTAGCCGATGCTCGGGGACGGCCCGGCCCTCTCCACAGCCCGCCCGCCCGCTCGCTCAGGTCTCATAAGCCCGGAACAAAGTGACCCGGCGAGCAGGCGGCCGAGCCCATGAGCGAGACACGGCCTGGTGGAGGTGACCCTCTCCACGGCACGATTCCCGGCCGCTGGGAGAAGCCGAGCTCTGCCCGGGACCCACAGAGGCAGGGGCAGAACGGAGGCACAGGCTCTGGGTTTGAGTCCTGACTGCTACGGACAAACTCCACCAGCTTCCCGCTGGCTCGGTGAGAAAAGACAAACTCTGCCGGGCAGCTGGGCGTTCGGAAACCCCACGGCGTGATCCGTCTGTCCTGCCGTGGCTGTTCTCGGCCGCCTGTCCCTCTGCCTCCCCTCCGCCGCTCACCCTTGTCCCCTCCCTGTGCAGCCAGCCGGGGCCGAGCTTCAGGGCTTCCACCTAGGCCCGCACACGGAGTTTCTCTGGGCTCCCCCCACGGCCATCCTTCTGGCACCCACGTGCACACTTCGCTGGCTTTTGCCATTCGCTCGAGGACAAAATACAGCCTCTGCCGGGCGGTCGGCCGTGCCGAAAGCCAGCCGTGCCATCTTCGAGGACGACGATGGTCCCCTTCATCTCTTTTGTGCCACCTTCAGCGCCTGGCACGGTGTCCAGCTGCTCCACGGGGGCCCCGAGAAATACGTCTTCGACAGAATGGAGCCTGCGGGACCTGGGGCACGTTCCTGGTCCTCTCTGAGCCTCAGTTTCCTCACGTGTAAAACGAGGCAGCAGGACTCCGCAGGACCTCTAAGATCCGTGAGAAAACCCCGAACACCAAAGCGAAGGCGGCGTGGCGCCATGGCCCAGCTTGGACCCAGAAGGGCATTCAAAGTACACGCCTCCTCCCTCCCCTGCCTGGGCGGAGGGCCACGGCACGTCTCGGGCACGGTGGCTGGAGGTCGGCTCCCCCGACCCGCTTCTCCCAGAACATTTACAAGAGATGAGTCATGGGGAGGGGAGGGAAGGGAAGGGGAGGGGAGGACGGGCACAAATGGGCAGAACAGAGAACAGAGCAGAGGAAGGAAAGGAGGATCCCTTGTCAGAGGGCCTCGGGGCCCCACATCAGCTTTCTAGCGGTAAACCGAGAGCTGCCCGGAGGATCGAGCCGAGGGCACGAGCCCAGGCCTGGCTGCGCCAGCGCCTAACTGGGTGGCCTGGGAGCAGTCACTTCACCTCATTAGGCCTCCATTTCCTGCCTGGACTAGCTCTGCTCTCCTTTCCTGAGCTAAAAATAAAAATTCGCTTTTAATTAAACTCAGCGGCAGACAGGCACGCCATGCGGACGGGCCGTGGAACACCCTCTAGGAAGTCCAAGCTTCCCGCCATCTTCCGCCTCCAGCCTTTGCTGGGGAAGCCGGGTGGTCCCTCCTTCAGCCAAGGCGGATGACCATCTCTGAGGCCCCTACTATGGGCCGGGCGCTGGCCAAGCGCTGGGCATCCCCAAAAAAGGGCCCCAAACAGCTGAGCTCCAGAGCGCCCCCTCCTGCCCCCTCCTCAGGCTTCCCGGGCTTCCAGCCGGCAGGGACAAGGGAAGGGCCAGGGCCGCTCGCTGGCAAGGATGTGGCGTCCTTCAGGGGTACAGACCAAGAGCCGGAAAGGACCCCACACGGGGGAAATGATTTGGCCAGTGCAACGCAGCCAGGATCAGAGGGAGAATCAGAGCAGGAAGGACCCTGAGAGACCCCTGAATCCAACCCCCTCATTTTACCCCTGAGGGAGACGTAAGTGACTTGTCTAGGGTGATGCAGCTAGGTAGAGAATCCAAGGCAGGATTTGAACACAAGTCTTCCTCGCTCCAAATGCAATGTCTTAGCCACTCTGCTAAGGGCCAATGAGAATGCACAGGAAGCAGGTTTGCAACCCACGGCGTGCCAGAGAAAGGTGGGCTTGGGCAGGGGCGCGTTCTGGGTAAGTAAATTTGGAGAAATCACTCCATCTCCCCGAGTTCACTTCCTCGCCTGAAAAAGGGGAATATTAACAGCAGAAGAGGCCTGGTGGCTGGGTGGGTGGAGGGCTGGCACGGTGGCCGGGTGGGTGGAGGGCTGGCACGGTGGCCGGGTGGGTAGGGGGCTGGCACGGTGGTTGGGTGGGTAGGGGGCCGGCAAGCCAGGAGGGTCAGGAAGACTCTATTCCTTCCACGGACATGGAGTTGCTGTGTGACTCTGGGCAAGTCAATTATCCCCTCATTGCCCCAGGAAACACCCCGAGAGGAAAGGAAAAGGCATTTACAGAGCGCCTCCTGTGTGCCAGGCGCTGGGCAACCCTGTGGGGTGGGGGCTCTATCCTTATCCCCTTTTACAGCTGGGTTAGGTGACTCTGCCAGGGTCACACAGCGAGTCGGGGTCTCCTGACTCCTGTCCTCGCCCTCAATCCAGGGGGCCACCCGCTGCCTCGAAGAGGACGAGTGGCAGCGGAGTCGCCCGCCGGGATAACCCGCCCGGGGCATCGCACGAGGGTCTGGCAAGGGGAGTCGTTACCTGCAGGAATGGCTCCGGGCCGCGCCGCTCTGGCTCTCTGTCTGCTTTTCAGAGCGCCGGGGCTGCCCGTCCGTCGCCTCGGACACGTGGGTCCACCCAGCCTGGGCCGCCTTAGCAAGACAAGCGCGCTCGCCTCTTTCCGCCTCAGCGTTCTCGTCTGTAAAAGGGGGCATCGTTGGGCCTCCCTCCCGGGGCAGCGGATAATCGTGAGGGAAGCAGAAGCTGCTGCCGGGAGCTACAATAAGCTAATGAGCACCGCCAGCCCCAAGATGAGGAGAGCGTTTAATCCTCTTAATACAGGAAAGAAGCTGCTGCTGGGAGACGCTTAATAGCATCTTAATAAACACGGACCACGAGGACCCCCGACGCCACGGGACGCGCTCGTGGCCCAGACACACGCCTTCACGCGTGCCTGAAGCGCGTACACACATGGTGGGACTAAATAAGACGTTCTCTGAGGGGCCGGGGCGCGGGACGGCAGCCAGAGCCCTCTGGTGCCCAGTTAGCGGGGAGGGTTTCATTCTGAGTCAGGAAATCCTGAGTTCAAATCCAGCCTCAGGGAGGCTCTCTTGCTCAGCTTCTTGCTTAGCTTCTGTTTGCCTCAGTTTCCCCCTCTGTCAAATGAGGGAAAGCAGGGCACCTCCCCCCCCCACGGCGGTTGTGAGGACGAATAAGAGAGTAACTGCGGAGCACTAAGCGCCGTGCCCGGCCCAGGGGGGTGCCATAAACATGTCAGCTCTCCTGGGCAGCCATGCCGGGTCTTGCTAATGAAGTTATCGTTGTCTTTATGTCATGAGCGCCCCCTAAATAGCCTAAGACGTAATGGCTGACGTATCTAGAGCCCTCGAAGGGGCACAAAAGACTTTTATCTGCCTTCTGGCACTTGAGCCTCCCGTCGGCCCATTTCCCAGAGAGAACTCTAGACCCGGGAGAGGTGAAGCCTTCTCCCTAATACCACACAGCTCCGAAGCATCGAGGATGGAATTTGAACCCGGATCTTCCTGACTTCCTGCCTCAGAGGCTACACAAACAAGCCATGTTGGCATCTCTTTTTTTAAACCCTCCCCTTTCATCTTGGCACCCGTGCTGCGTATTGGTTCCAAGGCAGAAGAAAGGGCTAGGCAATTAGGGTAAAGTGACTTGTCTAGGGTCACCCAGGGAAGAAGTGTCTGGGGTCACATCTGAACCCAAGACTCCCTGTCTCTGGGCCCACGAGCTTCTCCCCAAGTTGGCAGCTCCCGAAGGCGGCTCTGCCACGCCCCCAAGCCGATTTCTCCATTTGCCCAGATCCTCAAGGAGGTCCGTCCGATGGAAACGCGGACACATTCCTCCAGCTTCTCTTCCAGTCACCTCCCTCCCCAACACCCACTCTAGTCAAACTGGTTCTGCCGACATACCCTGGGCCACCTCCAGGCGAGGGATCAAATTCAGCCGAGCACCCAGAATTCCCAAACCTTCATCTCCACCCAAACTCGCCATTCTAGATTCACCAGAACCTATTTCTGGAGCCTTCCTGAATGCCCCTGACCTGAAGGGCTCGATTCTGCCCCTCCAACGCTGGAGATTCAGTCACTGATCTAGAAATAAACCAGGGCCTCACGAGTCAGCTCTGCCAGCCTAACTGGCAAAAGAAAACAAGAAAACTAGACTCCAAGAGACCCCAAATCACAGGACAACTGAAAAGGAGAACTCGAACTCAAACCCCAGGGTTGTGTTCCATCTACGTCTCTGCAATTCTCCAGCTCCTACCATCCTAGCCCTCATGTGAAGGACCTTCTCTTAGCTGCAAATAATCGGCTTCCTATTTTGGTATATTTTCCATCTGAATCACTCTGAATTGTTTACAGGCACCCTTTCTTCTTGGGGAAGCACTCGGAACCGAGGCTCTACGGCAGCAGATTCTGGCTGGGGACCCAGAGGAGAGTTTAGAGGAACAGAGTCCTGCCAGAGTGTACAAGATCACTTATGGTCAACCATGAAAAGTCAGAGGAAGGAATCTCAGCAGAACTCAAAGGGAAACCGCACTCGAGTGGGTCCTTGTACATCCAAAAGCAATGGCACTGCTTCCTGTACCCTTAAAGACTCCCAGAACCTTGGAGCCCAAAGAGAGGGAGGAAGGAGAGGGAGAGAGAGGAGAGGAGAGGAGAGGAGAGGAGAGGAGAGGAGAGGAGAGGAGAGGAGAGGA
>NC_058131.1:717991641-718004935 GCF_016433145.1 Gracilinanus agilis
GCCGCCTCACTTCCCTTCCCCCCCCCCCAAGGAGCCCCACCGAGCTCGGCTCTACCATCTCAAACGGGATTTGGAGCCTCAGGCGGTGGCCCGGGGCGGGAGCTGGAATGGCCTGGGAGCCCAGACCCAGCCTGAAAGGGAAACCTCACGGCTCATCTCAGCCTGCCTCTTCCTTTTACAGATGAGGAAACTGAGGCCCGGCATCTTGTCCCTACGTCACCCAGACAGTTTCAAGGCAGGATTTGAACTCGAGTCCTCCAAGTGGAGAGGCTTCTCCCCATTCCTCACCTCTATACCCAGAGAACTTTGAGAATAACTGAGCCCATGCTGGAACACTCGCTCTCCTTCCTCAGCCCACCTCCTGGCTTCTTCTTTCACGGCTCAGCCAAATCCCACCTTCTCCAGGGGCCACTAGAGCGCATGCTGGGCCTGGGTTCCAAAACAGCCTTTGGGGATTCTGCTCCACCCCCTTGCTTCCAGCGTGCCCTGTGGGTGTTCCCTCTCTCTCATAATCTCCTCTTCCCAGCTTCCCCGGCTTCCTTTAAGGCTCAGGTGAAATCCCCCCTTCTCTAAGAAGCCTTTGCTGATCCTCTGAGATTCCCTCTACGTGACCCTGAAAAGGTCCCATTTGTGCCCAGTGCTTTGTCCATGAGATTGGGCCTGGCTCCGAGCTCTCTTTGACCCCCCCAGGACTCAGCACAGTGCCTGGCACCTAGCAGGAGCTTAATAAATATCAGCCGGCCTGACTCCCAGCCCTAGATCCAGGATCCCATGAGCTTGGGGATCGGGCACTAACTGGGTTAGCAGCAGTGTGTGCCAGGACATCCATTTCCATCCAAATGGGTCCCTGAGCGTCCAGGATGACAAAGGGCTCTGAGCCTTTAGCCAGTTCTCATCTGCTGCCCTCTCCTCATGGAGGGGCTTCAGCTTACCCCAAACCTCCCAAGGCCCCCCCACCTTCTCAGCTGAGCTCCTCACCTCATATTTTAGAGGAAAATTGGAGGCCATTCAATGGAATCTCCCCCTTGGGTCCTCTCCCTCATCCCCCATCAATCACTCAAGTGCCTCCTGGCCCTCTCTTCTCCTTCACCCATCATCGGATGTGGCCTTTCTCTTGACCAAGGTGAACCCCTCCACCTAGTCAAATGATTCCACTCCATCCTGGCTGCTCCAACAGATCACTTCCTTCCCCCACTGGCTGCTTCCCTTCTGCCTACAAACATGCCCCGGGGCTCCCCAAAGCCCCCAATCCTTGATCCTTCCATCCATGCTCTGCTAAACCCCTCAAAAAGGCCATCTCCAAGAAGGGCCTTCACTTTCTCTTCTTAACCCCTCAAAATCTGGGGTCCAGCCCCATCATTCCACTGGCAGCGCCTTTCCAAATCCAACAGCCTTTTCTCAGTGCTCATCCTGTAGCCTCGGACACGGCTGATCACTCTCTCTGGGTCTGCAGGACGCGGGTCTCTGCTCGTTCTCCTTCTACTTCCCTCACTGCCCCTTCTCAGGCTCCTTTACCGGACCCTCCTCCCTCTCATCCTTGGTGTCCCTCAGGCTTCCCTCCGGGCCTCTCCTTGTATGCAGCTTTACTTGGGGATCTCAGCAGCTCCCACGGATCCACCTAGGCTGCCCAGGCCTCTCGGCCACCTCCAATCTCCTACGTCCAACCACACGAACCCAACGTCCAAGAGACATCTTCAATGTCTGAAACAAATCTTGCTCTCTTTCAACTCTCTCCTCCCTTTCCTACCGCTGTAGAAGGCGGCACCACCATCTACCCGGGCCCTCAGGCTACAGAGTCATCCCAACTCTTCTCATGTCCAAGATGGCACCAAGGCGTGGCGACCTTTGCAACATCGCTCAAATACAACCCCTTCTCTCTACGGACATACGGACACCGCTGGCTCCCTGGACTACTGCAATATTTGTTGGTGGGTGGGCCTGCCTCAAGTCTCTCCCCACTCCATTCAGCCATGTGACTTTCCTAAAATCAGGTACAACCATGTCGCCACCATCACCTCCACCACTCAATCAACTCCAGTGGCTCCCTATTGCCTCCAGGATCAAAAACTAAAGCCTCCCCATCTCATTCAAATCCTTCCTAACCTGTCCCCTCCTACCCGTCTAATCTTATAGATCACTACTCACCAGGAACCCTGCCCTCCTGGCCAGGCACTCCCTCCTCATCTAGCTAGCTAGCTCTGGCTCCTTCTCCCCCACCTCACTATTGTTTTTCGTTTCATTGTTGTGAATCCCATTAGATTGTGAGCTCTATGAGGCCAGGGGTTGGGCTGTCTCCCTTCTATACCTCCAGTGCTTAGCACAGTGCCTGGCACCTAATAGGTGCTTAATGATGGCTGACTGCCTAACCCTTGGCCCAATATCTTCCCATCTCTGAGACTCAGTTCCTTCACCTGTAAAGCTGCAGAGCGGCTGTTTCCTCCTAAGCAATACCAGGGGTCTAAACGGAGGTTTCCTTAAATTTCAAAATCCTAAGATTCCAGAACCAAGAAACCTATCTAGAGGGGGCAGCTGGGTAGCTCCGTGGATGGAGAGCCAGGCCTAGAGACGGGAGGTCCTGGGTTCAAATCTGGCCTCAGACACTTCCCAGCTGTGTGACCCTGGGCAAGTCACTTGACCCCCATGGCCCACCCTTACCACTCTTCCACCTAGGAGCCAATACACAGAAGTTAAGGGTTTAAAAATTTAAAAACAAAAAACAAAAAACTATCTAGATTGAACAATAATATCTACACAAATTGGAGACGGAAAAGGTCAGTGAAAAGAGCACTGACTTGAACAGCCAGCAGACCCAGGTTCAAGTTTTAGCTCTAACTCTTCTCATCTCTGAGCCTCAGTCTCCTTATCTAGAAAATGGGAGGTCTGGACCAAATGGCCTCAAAGGGCCTTTCCAGGTCTAAATTGAGGGCTCTGGGGGGCAGCTGGGTAGCTCAGTGGATGGAGAGCCAGACCTAGAGATGGGAGGTCCTGGGTTCAAATCTGGCCTCAGACACTTCCTAGCTGTGTGACCCTGGGCAAGTCACTTGACCCCCACTGCCTACCCTAACCCTTACCACTCTTCTACCTTGGAGCTGATACACAGTATTGACTCCAGGACAGAAGGTGAGGGTTTTAATAAAATAAAATAAAATAAAATAAAATGTAAAGTAAAGTAAAAAATAAAAATAAATTGATGGCTCTGTGATCCTAACAAGTATAGCAGAGAAATACCAAAGAGACTTCAGAAGACAGAGAAGGAGGTGACTCGTCCCTGGGACGTGTGATTTAGGTATGGATTCACGAGACTTCCAGAAGAGGCCGCGGTGCCTAGGAGAAAAGGGTGGCTGCCCTCTATGCCAACCAAATTAGGAACAAGATTTCCAATAAATGGAAGAAATGCCGTCCAGGGACCAGAAACGTTTTTCATCAAATACACAATTTGATAACTGGATGAGACCCTGGAGAGTCCCTCGTTTAAGCCTGGGGCTGGGGCCGTAAACACACCTAAAAGCTGTTCCTGCTCTCGAGGAGGCCGGGGGAGTCTGGGCCGCCAAGGGAAGGAAGTTCCGGCGGGGTGAGAGGGCCCCGTCCTGCCCCTGCCCCAAACCGACGAAGCTGTGCAGCCGGAATCTGATCTCAGCTGAATTTTCTCCTCATTAAAGAATAAGCAGCCTCAAAACCTGAGCCACGGGAGGGAAAGCCAAGAGTTTATTCCTTGGGTCACTCCGACCTCAAAACCCTGTTTTGTAAGAAAGATGTGAAGGAAGCCAAGAACTGGCAAATGGCTGAATGTGGCTGAAGGAAAAGGCTGACCTTGAACACGGGCCACGGCTGGGACGGACTGCCGGAGGCTGCCAGCTTCAGACGGAGCCTACAAGTTCCCAGGGACGAGAAGACTCCAGTGAGGGGAAAGGCAGCCTCCAAGCAGAGAGCCGGGAAGGCCACCGATGGCCCTGACGCGGCAGAGGATGGGAAACTGAAGGGACCTCAGCGGCCCACTCGGCCCATCTCCCTCCAGCTTCACAGACGCTGAGGCCAAGAGAGGGAACATCGCCCGGGAAGTCAGCGTCTGAGGCAGGGCTCAAACTTGGGTCTTCCTGACTCCCACACTTGCCACTGGACCACCCGGCTGCCATTTTATTGTCAAGTTTCTCTTAGGGATCTTCTTCCTCCTGTGAGATTGTTTTCAGCTCCTTATAGGAGTTCGATGGAAGCAAATTATTATTATTATTATTTTACATTTTTAAACCCTTGTACTTCGGTGTATTGTCTCCTAGGTGGAAGAGTGGTCAGGGTGGGCAATGGGGGTCAAGTGACTTGCCCAGGGTCACACAGCTGGGAAGTGACTGAGGCCGGATTTGAACCCAGGACCTCCTGTCTGTAGGCTTGACTCTCACTCCACTGAGCTACCCAGCTGCCCCAGCAAATTATCTTTAGGGAAAACATTGCCGGAACATTCCAGTTCTACAAAGGTGAGATTTGTCAGAATGTCAGCAGCTCAGAGCTGGAAGGGATGTGGCTGTTCAGTCATGCCTGACTTTTTGTGACCCCACCCAGGGTTTTCTTGGCAGAGACACTGCGGCGATCTGCCATTGGCTTCTTCGGCTCATTTGAAGTTGAGGAAACTGAGGCAAACCAGGGGGGGAAGTGACTTACTAGGGCCACCCAGCCAGTGAGTGTGTGAGGCAAGATTCAAAGCCAGGAAGGTAAGTCTTTCTGATGCCAGGCCAGCGCGCTACACGCTACGTCCCCAGCCACCCAAGTCGGGGCTTTAGAGCTCATCTAGTCCAGTTTCTTCATTTTACAGATCAAGAAACAGGCTCAGAAAAGTTAAGATGGGGCAGCTGGGTCGCTCAGTGGATGGAGAGTCAGGCCTAGAGACAGGAGGTCCTGGGTTCAAACCCGGCCTCAGCCACTTCCCAGCTGGGTGACCCTGGGCAAGTCACTTGACCCCCATGGCCCACCCAGACCACTCTTCCACCTGGGAGCCGATACACAGAAGTTAAGGGTTTAAAAAAAAGGGGGGGCAGCTGGGTAGCTCAGTGGATGGAGAGCCAGGCCTAGAGACGGGAGGTCCTAGATTCAAATCTGGCCTCAGACACTTCCCAGCTGTGTGACCCTGGGCAAGTCACTTGACCCCCATTGCCCACCCTTACCACTCTTCCACCTATAAGTCAATACACAGAAGTTAAGGGTTTAAAATAAAAAAGAAAAAGAAAAAGAAAAGAAAAGAAAAGTTAAGAGACTTGCCCAGGATCACCCAGTTCCTATGTGTTGGAAGGAGAACCTGAGCCCACAAATTCCTGGATCGAGGTCTAGAACTCTGTGCACCTGCTTTTTTTCCTCTGAAGGCAACCATTCAAATAGACACACATGTGTGCTACATGCATGTAGAATGTCCCATCCAGGCGGCTGATGCCTTCCCTGGTCTGGGGAGGGTCTCGTCTCCTCACACAAGCCATATTCTCCGTGACAGTTTCCTCAGGCTGCTGTTCGAGGTTCTCCAGACGCTGGCCGTGACTCACACGTCCAAGCTGGTTCCTCGGTCGGTCAGCAGCTCCCCTCAGAACTTGCCCTCCAGCCAGGACCATCTGCTCCTCCTTCTTCACAGACCCCCCCCCCCCCACTCCCCGGCACTTCCCCGCCTGGCCCTGCAGGGCCCACCCAGCCAGAGCAGCCACCGGGCTCCCTAGGCGGGCGGGATGGACGGGGTCTCCTGCCTCCGCGGAACCTCCCGTCCAACAGCCCAGCCCGTGGGGACTCTCCTCTCCTCTAACCTCCTCCGGGACTCGCTGCCTGCCCAGGGTTCACCCTAACTCTGGTCCTGACGTGAAAGGAGGGCGTTAAACGCGGGACGCTCCCAGCCCGGAATCCGCCGTCGTCCCGCCAGGCTCTGGATCTTTTCGTGGTGGGTCGCCTTCCCAACTGGAACGCGCCCTCTTCCGGGACGGACACCCTGGCTTCTGGCTTTTGTGTCTGGACAAACAAAACCCGCTGGGTGACCCTGGCCTAGTCACTTGTCCCTCATGGCTCAGCCCGTATCACTCTTCTACATTGGAACCAAAATACAGACTTGTTTCTAAGACAGAGACAGAGACAGTCGGTGCAGAGATGGAGACAGAAACAGAGGCACAGAGAGAGATCTTGGCATTTTCTAGAAAATGCTACCAAAAACCTCTGCCATTATCAAGGCCTGAATGGTGGCCCACAATCCCTGATGGAGAACTCATTTAGCACCGCTAAAATGTGGCTCCATTTTTGAAACACCTTCCCTTCTGCCTCAGAACTGATACTAATTATCCATTCCAGGGCATCTATATATGGATAGAGAGAGGTAAGGGCTGGGCAATGGGGGTTAAGTGACTTGCCCAGGGTCACACAACTAGGAAGTGCCTGAGGCCATATTCGAACCCAGGGCCTCTCCTCTCTAGGCCAGGCGTTCTATCCAGTGGGCCATCTAACCCCAATGTAGCATTAGTTTAACCAAATCCTTAATCTCCAGGCTTCATGCCGTGAAAAGCTTTCAAGTGATGAAGATCCAGAGACAAAAGCAAAGCCCTGCAGAAACAGGAGGAGGCGCCCATCCCCTCCCAGCCTGCTTTGAGGGGTTCCAAAAGGGCTTGGAGGGAATCTACAGAAGAGGAATCTACAGAAGCTCAAGCTTGAATTCAAAAAGCAATTCTGTTATTTGCCTGCGCAGGAAGCCCCGGAAGGAAAGATGAGCCCTAAAGGAATGGCCGGGTGAGGGCCTGCCGCGAGGCCATCTCCCTCTCAGCTCCACGGAGCGACACACGTCAGGAATTAAAGGAATTCAGCAAATGGCCATTTCTGTGCCACGTCTCCGCACGGGAGCGCAGGATGCTCGCCGCCATCTTTCCCGATTCCCACTGAAGGGAGGAGCTTCCCTTCCCTTCAGAGAAAGGACAGGAACTGCCCAGGCTCTCGGCTCTGTCAAGGAAGGAGCAGCCCGTCCATCTGTTCAGTCCAGGGGACCAGCCGGAGCACCTCATCCTTTCGAGGAGAAAGGCCGCTCCCCCTCCTCCCCCCAATAATGACAGAGCGGGATTCACAGAAGGACTTCCTGCAGTTCTCACCTCAGTTCCCCAAAAGGAGCTCCCTAAGCTTTTTTTTTTTTAAACCCTTAAATTCTATGTATTGGCTCCAAGGCAGAAGAGTGGTGAGGGTGGGTAATGGGGGTCAAGTGACTTGCCCAGGGTCACCCAGCTGGGAAGTGTCTGGGGCTGGATTTGAACCCAGGACCTCTTGTCTCTAGGCCTGACTCTCCATCCACTGAGCTACCCAGCTGCCCCCTCCCTAAGCTTTTTAAGGCAGCTCTTCAGGTTAGTCATATGAGCTCTTTCACTGACAACATGGAGATGGCCAAGAAACACACCCAGGAAGGGACATTTATCAGACTGGAGAACAGAGGAGAAGGTGGAAGAAGGGGAGAGGACCAGTCAGAGGACAACGAGGAGGAGGAAGGCGAGGAGAAGGAGGAAGAGGAGGAGGAGGGAGGGGGCAAGGAAGAGGAGGAAGAAGAGGAGGAGGAGGAGGAGAAAGAGGAGGCCAAAAAGTTCTTGAAAAACAATTAGTGGGGGCAGCTGGGTGGCTCAGCGGATAGAAAGCTAGACCTAGAGATGTGGGGTCCTGGGTTCAAATCTGGCCTTAGACACTTCCTAGCTGTGTGGCCCTGGGCAAGTCACTTCACCCCCATTGCCTAGTCCTTTTACTGCTCTTCTGCCTTGGAACCAATACACTGTACTGACTCTATGGCAGAGGGTATGGATTATTAACAATTAGACACCTCAAGAGAAAGAGCTGTGGGAGTCAGAACAGAGATCAAAGCAGATGATTTTTCACTCTAGTTTATTTGGGTTTGTATTTTGGGATTCTGGTTTGATATGAGTCTTCTCTTATATCAATGAACAAGTACGTTTTGCATGATAATCCTCATGTATAATAATATATCCTTTTATAATCCTTATATATAATCCTATAATATACAAAATAATAGCACAATACTAACTAAAGCTTGCTGGCTCTGAGAAGGGGAAGGGGAGGAGACAATCTGAATTCTAAACTGCAGAAAACTTATGTGGAAAATTGTTCTCACGTGTAATAGGGAAAGTCAAATAACTCCACAAAAAGACAATCAGAGCCACTCAAGTCAGGGCCGATGGGGATCTGGAAGCTTAACTGGGCGGTACGGAGCGGCGGGGCCAGAATCTCGGCCGTGACACCCGTCTTGTTTATTCTGCTTAGCTAGATAGAGTCAGAGGAGAATCAGCGCGTGTTAACGATTTTTTGTTGTTCATACGAGTCCCGGCCTGGCTTCAGAAGCCGAGTGAAAAGTGGAAAAAGGCCCGAATGAAGGCTGCTGTTTGCTGCTGAACCCAGACTGGCTGCCATTCACCGGGGAAGCCTTCCTGGTCCGTTCAGTGGGAAGGACCCAGGTCTCCTCTGTTCACTCCACGCTCCATCCACAAGGCTCCGTATATATCTTCTCCAGCCCAAGTCCCCTCTCGACTCCCTTCTAGGGGCTGCCTTTCCCCTTGGTAAGCTCCTTGAGGGCAGACAATTTCTTTCTACTCATATTATTTTCCCAGCTAATGTGATGATTGGCGCATTTGTTGTTGTTTAGTCACTTCAACCATGTCTGAGTCTAGGTGACCCCATTTGGGTTTTTCTTGGCAAAGGCGACTGGGCTATTTCCTTCTCCAGCTTATTTTACAGATAAGGAAACTGAGGCAAACGTGGTTAAGTGACTAGCCCAGGGTTACTCAGTTAGTATCTGAGGCCGTATTTGAACTCGGGTCTTCCAGACTCCAAGTCTAGAGCTCTGTCCACTGTGCCACCCGGCTGCCCAATGTGATATGGGAACCCCAGCCTACCCCCAATGCCACTGACTCCTCAGAGCCTGCTCATGGCCAGGAGTGTACTGTCAGCTCTTCATGAAGCCAGTTTTCTGACCTGAACCCCAACCACCCTGACATCATTCACCTCAAGGTTTAGGATCTGTGGCCAGATCCGACCAGGCAGGTCCCATCTGCATCTTTCACAAGATTAGCATAAGCTAAAACGTAGATAACAACCATCCCAGCCCACAGCATCCCCTAATAGCCTCGCTATCCCAAGGGCTGTTAACACATGAAATGGGCTTCACCTGGCATGACCTGCCCTTGTGCAAGTTCTCCGTAGTCGCTGCTTCCTTTTCCAAATATCCACTCGCCGTCCCTTTAATCATAAGTGTCAGAATTTCAGCAAGCATCAAAGGCAAGCTCACAGCCCCATGCGGGGATGAGTCAGGCTATCAAGAATGTGTGGAGGGCTTGGAGGACAGAGAAGGGGGGTGGGAAAGGCTGTCCTATCAGGCAGCTCCAAGGAGGTGATACAATAGAAAATCATGGCACTGGCCCAAGCTCCTAAGTCCCCGGAATCTCTCAACCCATGACATGCTTTTAGAGGATATTAAGATCTTTCACATGATAAGTGCCTCATCCCTCAGGAAACAGATCTTTGCTGCCAGGGTCAGGAGAATACTTCCTCCCTCTTCCCCTCCCCAGCAGAAGGAAGTAAAGTTTGGTCATTGAGCAATAAATGGAAATGAATCAGAGACAATGTGATTTCCTTTTGATAGGATTTCTTCAAATATAGGAACATTCAAATCATGAAATCATTGTCAGTTATGATGCAACAGTGATGGTATTGGATGAAATGATGGAAAGGTCACTGCTCCAGGACTCGTGTTCAAAGCCTACCTCTGACACTTGCTACCTCTGTGATCTTAGACAAATCACTTAACCTCAGTGCACCTCAGTTTCTACATCTGTAAGACATAGGAATTAGATGAGAAGACCTTTAAGGTCTCTTCCAGATCCAGATGGATTGGCTCTATGTCCTACCAGCCCCATTCTATCAGAGCTCCCATAGGTAAATCTCCAAAGAGATAAAAGGCACCTGAGAACTCACTAAAACCATGACCTTGAGAGCCCTTGATTCTTGTTAATACTCTAGAAAGAAGGTTAAATTAGAGGTGGGGAGAGATGACCTCTATGGAGAGAAGTCATCTACCATTCGGTGACCCAACAGTCCAGACTGGTCCAATCATCGAGGACATCAAGATTAAGTAGGCAAGTGCTCTTTGTGGTGGCAAAAAATTGGAAAATGAGGGAGTGTCCATCAATTGGGGAATGGCTGAATAAACTGTGGTATATGTGGGTGATGGAATACTATTGTGCTCAAAGGAATAATCAACTGGAGGAATTCCATGTGAACTGGAACAACCTCCAAGAACTGATGCAGAGTGAAAGGAGCAGAACAAGGAGATCATTGTACACAGCTGAGATGGATACACTGTAGCACAAATGAATGAAACTGACTTTGCTAATAACAGCAATGCAATGATCCAGGTCAATCCAGAGGGACTTAGGAGAAAGAATGTATCCACATCCAGAGGAAGAACTGTGGGAACAGAAACACAGAAGAAAAACAACTGCTTGATCACATGGGTCAATGGGGATACTATTGGGGATGTAGACTCTAGGCAATCACCCTAATGCAAATACCAATAATATGGAAATAGGTCTTGATCAATGATATGCATAAAACCCAGTGGAATTGCTCTTTGGCTACAGAAGGGGGGGGGTGAAAGGAGGGGAGAGAAAGAACATGAATCATGTAACCATGGGAAAATATTCTTAATTAATTAAAGTTAATTTTAAAAAAAAGATTAAGTAGGCAAGAGGGTAGGTAAACAAACAACTCCTGGACCTGTCTCAAAAGTCCAAAAGACAGAATGGTAAGAAAGCAACAAAGGTGAGCTTGAGAAATGCTATCAGTTCTTTAGTCCTCAAAAAAAAAATATTCTGTTTCAATTTCCATTTCATTTTGGAAGGAAATCAATCATCATTAACATCCAGGATGACAGCCTTCTGTAGCCGGAGAGAGCAGAGCCTACCCAATGGGGAAAAGGCAATGAGCGAACACTAGACTGGCCTGGTGATGTCCGCAGCGGCCACTCAGCTGCAAAGGAGCCCTGGAAGAGCTTCTTAAAAGGGATGGTGAAGACCCAAGCCCCTTGTTTCATGGAGAAGGAAACTGAGGCCCAGGGCAGAGAAATGACCTTCCCATAGTCATATCCCGGTAAGAGGAGGAAGAACTGAATCTCCACCTGTTTTACCTGCAAGCTTAGGGATCTTGCCACTACCCTAGGGGGTCCTGACCTTGAGGCATCTGTGGAGTAAAGAAGACCAAAGTCCAAACCCAGCCTCCCATACTTACTAAGCCTCTGCCTCAATTTCCTTATCCGTAAAATGGGAATTATCAAGGCACTTCCCTTAAAAGACTGTTGTGAGTAGCAATTGAGATATCTTTGCTTGGTGCAGAGCCTGGCTCATATATAGTAAGGGATTAATAAATGTTTATGTCCCTCCTTCCTACATTCCCATCCCAGAGAACCATCCATCAGAGCAAAGAATTTCATTCACCGCTCATTAAGCACCAACTGTGTGAAAAGCAGCAGGAAGACACCAGGGAAACAGATTCCACTAAAAAAAATGTGCCAGTTCAGAGAAAGGAAACAAAAACACGGGCTTGTAAAAAACCACTTCCCTGCCATCTCAGAGTCAGTCCCGTATATTGGTGCCAAGGCAGAAGAGCAATAAGGGCTGGGCAGGGGGGTTATTTGGACCAAAAAAGGAACTTCAGCCGGGTGGGCAGGACGAAGCTCGCGCCGGCTCTGACCCATGCAGAAGCCAGCGGCATGGTCCCCTCTTAGGGTGTGGCCTTGTCTCGTGGGAGATCCTGGGGTCAGCTGAGGCTGTCCCCTGCCCTTCCGTCCTCTACTTGTGCAGCTCTGTTCCTGAGGGGAACGGAACCAGAAACCGGATCAGCGAGACGTCTCTGGGCCAGGCTGTGATGTCCCCGGGCTCCTCTGGAACTCTGCGGGGTTAGCCAATGCTCGTTATCTGGGCTAACACGGTGGGTGCCCATCGGACCGGGCTGGTGAGGAGCCTGGGGGGGGTCTTGAAAGCTGGCCGGAGACAGCAGGGCTCTAGTGGTGGAGCTGGAAGGAAGAGGCTCTGCTGAGTGGAGAATGGAATGAGCTACGCTGGGCTAAAGAGGAGGCAATCCGGCCCGCTGCCCTCGGGGAGGCCCCAGCTCAGGGATCCATTTAGATGGAAACCGGCTTCATGGGCACCCCGAAATAAGGTTGTCTGCAGGGAGACGCTGGGGCTCTGGCCAAGCTCCTCTCTGAGGTCTCCGAAAATCAAGGCCCTGCCTGGCAAGCCTGGCGCAAACCACGTCCTCCATGATCGGGCGGGATGTGGAGGAAGATGGGATGGAAGGCAGGAATGGACCTCAGAGGCGATCCGGCCCAACCGTCCTCTTACCAATGAACAGAGACTCAGAGAGAGGAAACAGCTTAGCGACACAGGACCGAAAGAAAAAGGCAATAGCAGGGGGAAAACTTCAGTAATAATCCACCAAGCAGAATATCTTGATGGGGGCAGCTAAGTCCTGGGTTCAAAACTGGCCTCAGACACATCCTAGCTGTGTGACCCTGGGCAAGTCACTTGTGACTCCTAGTCCTTATCTCTCTTCTGCCTTAGAACCCATATCCAATACTGATTCTAAAACAGAAGGTAAGGGTTAAAATAGGTATATTTATAGAAAAATAATTATATAGAATCCTCTTGAATAAGAGAATAAAATATATACTTCTAGAATAATAATTCTATAGAATAAAATATATTTATAGAATTATAATAGCTGGTATTTAGATAGTGCTATAAGATTTGCAAGAGGTTTTACAAATATTATGTCATTTTGAGACACACAACAACCCTTGGATGGCAGCACTATAATGACCCTCCTTTTACAGATGAGGAAACTGAGACAGAGATTAAGTGACTTGCCCAGGGTCTCACAGCTAGTAAGGGTCTGAGACTGGATTTGAACTCTGGTCTTCCTAATTCCAGACCCAGAGCTCTATCCAGGGCTCCCCCACTGTCCTCCAACTGCTAGGGACTAAAAACAAAAAGAGAATCATGGTGGGGGGCAGCTGGGTGGTTCAGTGGATGGAGAGCCAGGCCTAGAGATGGGAGGTCCTGGGTTCAAATCCGGCCTCAGACACTTCCCAGCTGTGTGACTCTGGGCAAGTCACTTGACCCCCATGGCCCACCCTTACCACTCTTCCACCTAGGAGCCAATACACAGAAGTTAAGGGTTTAAAGAGAGAGAGAGAGAGAGAAAGAGAGAGAGAGAGAGAGAGAGAGAGAGAGAGAGAGAGAGAGAG